>NW_026456845.1:0-2296 GCF_943734635.1 Anopheles cruzii | reverse complement strand
TTTGATTGCAGCCGGCACTTGAACCGTCCGGCATGCGCTGCCGTGCCGTGCCATGCCATGTGTGTGTGTGCCATGTGTATGTGTGTAGTAGATGGAGTCGTAGCAGCGGGCAGCAGGCAGCCGCAGTAAGTAGTAGTAGTAGGTCCTGATGCTGATGAGATGGTTGAAGCGAGAGTTTGAAAATCGAAACCAAGAAAACCGGCGTGTAGTCGACGCATGCCGACTCCTTCCCCGAAGGATTCGACACCCGAAACCAGTAAGTGGGTCCTAGACCGGTTGGGCTCTGGGCTGGAGGGTTGGCTATTGTTTTCCAAAAACAACAGCGAGAGCGAACCGAAATCGAGCGATGCTGGGGCTGGGCTGGGCTCTGTCTGCTGCCTTTCTAGTCGGTCGGACTGTTTTTTGATTTTCGGTTGGTTGGTCGCTAGTCCGCCGACGTTGCCGACGCTGCCGAAGAAGCCAAACCGAGGAGCAGGAGAAGGAGGAGGAGGAGCAGATGCTGGCAGCGGGGGGGGGGGGGCCTTTAACGCAACGGAAGCAGCCCCAGCGGCCATCGTATCTCATCGCTTTTATTGCGACCTGCAGCAAATGACGTATGCAGCGCCCTGGTCCTGCTAGTCCTGCGGCTGCGGCCGGAGCCGGGCGGAGGTCCACAGCCAGGCGGTGGGTTTTGTGGTGCGCTTTCGAATTAATCCCATTTGCCATCTGCTCGGCTCGTCTCAGGGCAGGGCAACTCGTGGGGTTGGACGTCTGCTCCGGCTCCGGCAGGCTCAGAAAACAAAAAAGGTCCTGACTAAAAAAGGCACAACCGGACCGACCGACCGACCGACCAGCCGGCCGGCCAACAACCGCACCGCTTTCGAGAACTTGCTGACGCACATCGCAATGTCGTAGCAATGCGCGCGCCCTTCAAGACCGCAAGACCGTTTTCATTTCTCTCAAGTTAATCTTCCGATTGCTGCTGCTGCTGCTGCTGATGCTGCGGTTGCGGTAGCCTAGAGCCCCGCACCCGACACCACTGCTGCCAGCTGCCGGTTGAAGATGAGCTACCACCACCTCCGGTGTATGTTTGTGTGTGTGTGTGTTTGTGTGTGTGTCTGTAATTGATTGTTGCCGGCTGAGTAGTTGCCTGCCTCGAGCAGCCGGGAGCTATCCTGATGGAACTCTCTACGTTCTACGCTCTTCCCTCTTTAACCATCATCCATCGCAACAGTAATGCAATTGTTCTGACACCCGCTCTCTCTCTCTCTCTCTCTTTCACTCTCGTGCTCTCTCGTTCTCTCTCACTCTATCTATTTCGATGATTTGTACACCGATTGAAGGTGGACCACCGAATCATCGACCGAATCCTATTCAGCAGCCAGCACCGAAAGGATTACCCCTCCCCGCCCCCCGTTGCCCAGTGTTTTGTTGAGGTTCGTCTTTAAGGCGGTATCCGGCACCACACCAGCCTGGTTGGTTGGACTTCCAGGAAGTAGTTCTACACCAGGTCTAGGATGTATATGAAATCGGATTGTGTTGCCGTGCCGATGGTTCTAGTCTGTCTAATTTGGTCCACCTTATTATGATTTACTAGCAACACGGTCCTCTTTTTAACATTTTGAGGCAAATGATTTCATGTCGCAAAAAAGAGGAATTTTATTTGCCTCTTTTCTTTGACTAGGTCGTCCAGACCATGCCGACTTTGGTGCCTGAAAAAAACCTTTTGCGGACCTCATTGCTTTTCTGCTACGGTTCGAAGAAAACCCGCTACAGAATCGCATCAAATGCTTGTCGAAGCCCACGGTGATCATCCTCTTGGAAGATCGCACTGCTTTGAGTCAAATAATTTACTAGGTGTGTGCGTTGAGAAACGGACTTTTAAAACGATGGCTGTACCTGCCAATTGGGACTTCCCAGTTTTGCTGTTCATTCATCATTACCTTGTTTTGAGATCAGGTAAATGATTTCAGGTCGAAAAATAAATTACTTCGGTGTGCAACCCATCTGCTTCTGCTTCCCATCTGATTATTTTTCTGCTCCTCTTGAAGAAATCTACTTCGGAATCGCACCAAATGCTTGTCGGGACTTGTGTTTGGAAGATTGCAGTGCTTTAAGTTGTTTACAATATTCCAACATGACGATCTTGACTTTACAAAACAAACATCCAAGGACTCCAATAAACGGACTTTCTGATGGGACAGAAAGGTGTGGTGTTTCACAAGCTCCTAAAACCTGATGGAAACGTTAATTCCGATCGCTACTGACAACAAATGATCAATTTGAACCATGCATTGATCGAAAAACGACCAAAATG
>NW_026456844.1:0-2299 GCF_943734635.1 Anopheles cruzii | reverse complement strand
GGGTGGGGGAACGCTGCATTAGTGAGAAAGAGAAGCCAACAATTGTTTTCTGTAGCTCGCTCTGTCTGTCCCGTTGCAGTATATGAAAAAAAACACATTGTGCGTATTGTGGCTTCATTGTGACGCGATCGGATTGTAAGAAGTATCCTATCTGGGGCCCTTGGATCTAAGCTACCTCCACACCAATTTTCAGCCAAATCGGTTCAGCCGTTCTTGAGTTATAAAGGGAACTAGCTGATCCCGGCGCGCGTTGCCACGCCTAATTTCATCCTCATTTCTCGATTATCCGACGTTTCAAAGGACTTCGTAACCGATCAGCTTCCCTTTGCATTTCCCGTTACTTCTACTTTTCAGACGATTGGGCTTCCCGGTGACGTATTTGTTCAGTTTCCCTTTCCTCCTCCCGTTACTCTGTTCCGAATGATAGGGCTTCGCGGTGATGTATCCGATTGGCTTTCCTTCCCGCTTCCCGTTTGATACATGGCGAAACTTGCACCAGCTATATTTGACTTAAATTGTTTGAACACTTTTCGAATTTTGCTGCAATTTACCCTAATTTTGTATGCGAGCCACCCTTTGTAAAGTGGCGAAGGGTTTCAAAAATTCACCAGAACATTTCCTCTTCCCAAAAACTCCCACCTGCAGAATTTGGTTCGATTTGTTCGAAAATAACCCGAATTATGCTGAATTTTATGTTATGTTTGTATGGGAGCCCTCTCCCGGGAGGTGTGAAATGTACTTTTTCTATTATATGATCCTAATTGAAATCTAGAAGGCTGTAGCAGTCCTTTGCGATCTCTCTCTCTCTCTCTCTCTCTACATATCTCTTTATCTCTCTCTCTCTTTCTTTCTCTCCCCCATCTCTCTCTCCGTCTCTCTCTTCCTCTCTTTCTCACCTTCTTTCAAAATTAAACGCAAACTACGAAGTTCCCCCCAACATCAGTTCTACTTCAAGATGGATGGAATGAGGGGTGGTGATAGGTGGAAGAAGGAAGGAAGGAAGCTTTTAAGTGAAACCAATCGATTTAGAGACTACCAAAACCTAAGAAACGATACCCATATTGCCCTAGGACGTATTTTAGGGATTGGGGTTGTATGGGGACCCCCCCTTCCCCTCGTCCTGCAAGGACCAAATTTCGTCACATGGTTTCTCAGGTGACCAGCAACCATTGTGCAAGTTTTGATGAAATTCGATTCATAACTTGTGGAGTAATTGATGTTTTTAACAGTTAGTTGTATGGGAGGGCAAAGAAAGAGGGGGGTGAGGGGTTTCTAACCATGATAACGACACTCCCCGGCCCCTAAAACCCCTGTATACCAAATTTCGAGTCAATCGGTCCAGTAGTTTCGGAGTTTACTTGAGACATACAGACAGAACTTGAATTTTATATATATAGAAGAAGAAGATAGAAGATAACAATAACGCGGTACTCTTTTATATATATAGATAGAAGAAGAAGAAGATTTAAAGAGTAAGTTTGTGTCAGCCAACTGAAGACCATTGAAGAACTGAAAACTAACATCACAGCGGATACTGCTGCTATTACGTTGTCTATTACCGATCTTTTTGTTTAGGCGATCATTTGATTTATATTGTGTTTTGAGTCAATCTATATATATAAAAGAGTACCGCGTTATTGGTCCTCTCTTTATAACTCAAGAACGGCTGAACCGATTTGGCTGAAAATTGGTGTGGAGGTAGCTTAGATCCAAGGGGGTAAAATAGGATACTTTTTATAATCCGATCGCGTCACAATGAAGCCACAATACGCACAATGTGTTTTTCTCCCCCCCCCCCTCCCCCTTCCCACTCCAAATAAGGTCGACGCGATCTCTCCCGCTGAGGCGGCATCGACAAACGATAGACAGAGAGCGAAACAGCAAGCAATTGTCTCTCTCTTGCGTATGCTTACACTCTCTCTCGCAAACGCCGAATAGTTTGGCCAGTGAGAGAGCCTCCAGTTATATTCTCGCGATCCGCCACTGTGAGCAATTGTTTAGCGACAAAGGCGGATCTCCTTTCTCATATCTCCTTTCATCCTTCGCGTCGTAAAAAAATTAACGTGCGTGGAGATAATATTGAATACTTCATTTTAAACACTTGCTTTTTCGGGAAATAATTTTAATCGTAGGGAAGCATTCCCCAGTAAGTATTTACTTAAAAATAGTGAAATTGTACCGTACCGTGTTTTGTTTGGGGAAAAATGTGAAGATTCGTGTCAATTCCAGCAATCCTGATCTTCAGGTGAATAAGGAGATACCAGCTAACAATTAGGAATGCCAGCGCCAAATCGTGAAC
>NW_026456843.1:0-2299 GCF_943734635.1 Anopheles cruzii | reverse complement strand
TTTGTTCCAGTCAATTTTCCTCTCCTTCATGCTAACGACTAAGTCAGAAATCTGTGCATGAAAGGCTGCCTCAGAATCATCATCGGTGTCGGCGGTAGCTGCGGCATCTTCCGGTTGAGGAGCTGCGTGAGCGATGGCGACGGCAGCAAGAAGGCCCAGCAGGACGAGAGCTAGTGTGACTTTCATGTTGTATGGTGGTTGTGATCCCGGAGAGAACTTGAACTCGAATGCTATTTTAAAGCAGACCTGTTCTTATATAGCACTGATCATTATGAGATGCACCTCTAAAACAGGTATTGAATAGTATGTTTACTTAGCTTGTAAACGAGACATTGATTGTTTAACTGGATTAAGTGTCCTTGAAATAATGAAGCTTCACTGTGAACGTTTCTTCCGGGAGCCAAAGGTAGATCGTTGGTATTTTCGTAACGTTACTTGATGAATCGTACACGCGCTATTTACATGATGTGTTTGAACACAGTAACTAATAAAGAATAATGTTGTGAGCCAAATAAATGGAATAAATTTAGCTGAGCGATAAAGCAATCGATTCGGATTATCTTTTGTGTCTTCTCTTTTCATTCTTGTAAGACAGAAAATGAAAAAGAAAAAAACTTACAAAAGTAATCAAATATAAGATCATGCTGAAGTTGTTGCACAAATAATGGCAAACTTAGTATACAAGAATATTTGTCTGCCAAATGATCATCCACAAGCGCAGTTTTTATAAATCAAAAACTTTTTGTTGAACAAGAATACACCTCACTTTTTTATCTTGAAGAACGGACTGTGGCGTATTTATTAGATTAAAAATAATTTGTATTGCAAGAGCAAATAATAGACCGAAGCAGATTATTTGAAGATCTTCCCAATAACGTAACCGTCTGCACCCGCCACCACCCAGCTACAATAAATCATCCTATAATGCCCAAAAAAATTCTAATTTTATCATTTTCTTCATTTTCTGTTCTCAATCGTAGGAACATAACCATTTAAGTATGTGGTTATGTTTTTAGTATTTGTGATTTAAACACGTCAAAACTTTTCTTTTTATAACTGCAATTCTTTTATTCGGGGTCTTAAAGCACAATTCGATCCACCACTTTATTTAACCAGCACATTAAGAACTGCAATTGCAACTTGTCCAACTTTGTTCCAGTCAATTTTCCTCTCCTTCATGCTAACGACTAAGTCAGCAATCTGTGCATGAAAGGCTGCCTCAGAATCACTATCGGTGTCGGCGGTAGCTGCGGCATCTTCCGGTTGAGGAGCCGCGTGAGCGATGGCAACGGCAGCGAGAAGGCCCAACAGGACAAGAGCTAGTGTGACTTTCATGTTGTATATGGTTTCTTATTCAGGAAAGAGCTTGAACTCGAATACTGTACCTTGAAAGACTATTTCTTTTATAGTACCGATCATCCATCTCATGATCAGAAAATACGTTAAACAATGAATGGATCGTTGGTTCAGTTTATTTGCACGGTACACGCGGAACGACGAATTCGTATGTGCTTAATGCATCAAATGTCCTTGAGATTCAAATGTTTCAAATGTTTTTAATTCCGGGTAGCTTAAACAAGGCAGCTTGTTTAAATAGCTTTTTGGTATTTCTTTCAGGAAGCTGAAAATAAAATCAAGATTTTAATCATCTAATTGTGAAATAACCTGAACTTAATTATTGATTTCTAATTAGAAATTTTTTATTTTTTCATCAACGTGGTTTTGCTGATTTGCCATTCTTAAATTCAGTATGAAAAGTCAGGTTTTTTGTTAAAAACAAGAAAAGTGAATGTATAAAGTAATTTAAGTCTTTAAGCTCCGATTACTTCAACAGTATGTTCTCCAAATACATTTGAGCGCTTACACTTCTTTCAAGTCAACAATGAAAAACCACGGTCCAAGGTGATTACGTACACGTGAATTCTTTCCAAATATTCAATAATAAAAATACCTTTTTGAATGTAGCTATGAATGTTCAAATTTTACTTTAAAAAAAATCAAGTATTTGCCTTTTTTCGGTATTCGTATGATATCAAGCACTGACATATTTTTTCTATTTGCACTTTAAATTTTTATAGGATTTTCCCGATATTATTTTATAGTTCTGATCAAACCCAATCCTGTCTTTTCCATATGCCAACGTAAATCATAAACTTCTGCCATTTATGACTATGCTTCTGGCATTAACACGAGACGAAAAATCATAAGTCTTAAAATAATGTAATCCAACAGCGATGTTATACACTTACAGAGAAAAGTTACGAACGAAGTATGAAAGCATAAATGTTTTTGTCCAAGG
>NW_026456842.1:0-2300 GCF_943734635.1 Anopheles cruzii | reverse complement strand
CTAGTCCGCTATAATGTACGACGAGAGTTTCTTCAGAAAGGAACTAAAACCAATCCCGTCCTGGCGATACGCTACGTCTTATACCGATGCTGCGAAGGGCTGCTAACACGAAGCAATATTTTCTAATTTACCACCTCGCGACTCTAATGCTATGCTTCTAGGAAAAATTTCTTCTTTAGCGCGGCTCGGAGCCCTCACTTCTGACTCGCTTACTCGGCACTTCACGTCTTGACTTCACTTTTATCGAAGACTTTTTCCGTTTTTCTCACTCGCACCCGTACACCATAACACAATCACCTACAACCAGCAACGGTTGCAGACCAACAGCATTCTACCACTCGGCGGCCGACGTACACCTTCATTGCTTCACTATACCTCTATTAATGGATAATTTATAATTTACTGCCATATTTCACTAACCGCACGGTGGTGCTCACCGGTATCGGAATTCTAATTTTTGCGTGACCAACCGATTCCGGCTTTTACCTCGTACCGCTAAGAAAACGAACAAACCGATCGAAGGTCGTCAACTAACACTTCTATGATTCTGGAAATGTTCAATCGAGCAACGGCTCATATGGAAATATTAATCACCTTAACTGCATTCTTACAAACTCATTATTTTGAGCAATTTTTGAAAACTCACTGACTGATAGACAAACCTATACGTTTTAACTAATTTACCAAAAACTTAATTCACAGCGTGGGTTGGTCCGTTGGTCAAGCTCAAAAACCTGCGATTGCTATAGTTATCTGAAAGATTAAGTTAAGATCTGGAAAGAGAATAGAAAAACAGATAAATCAGAATGAGAATAAATAGCTTTCTTTTGGGCATCACATTATTTTGTCAGAAGGCAGACGACTCAAGCAATAGTGCCTGAAGCAATCTGCGTGATTTACGGAGTTTTTTTCCCGTGTAAGTTATTGTATGCTTTTAAATTAAGTGCCTGCTCATTTCTTAATTTGTATTGTTACCACACTAGACTAGATATACAGACAACATGTTATGGGTTCCAGAGAGTTACTCCTTTAACGAAATATTTTACAAGATTATATAACAATTTTCTAAAAAGTCTTTTGCTTATCGTCAAAAACACCTGTTAAAAAGAAAAAACCTAAGCGAATTTGCCGATAAATGCATGCTGTGCAGAACTGAATGGATATTCCAATTGGCTTCCATTGCAACAACAGCGACAATACAAAAGACCAATTGCTACGCATTATTATCATAATCGACAACAGTCACTAGCTACATAAACCCAAAGGGGGTCCCCGCAGGCGACGACGCGACTGATGCTAGTCAACGAGAATCCCCGGTTAGTTCTATGACTCAAACCTCCATTACATGGAAGTGCCGTACTATTAAAAATCTCATTTTCTTATCTCCCAGCCCGTTCTCGATTCGTTCAGTCGAGTGGGCCTCTTTAACGACCGCGCAGTGCGGTGGAAAGAATGCTGTTCAGTGCAAGTTATGAGCGTGTCCGGCAAGCAAAGGAATAGATTACACGCCAACTTTCCATCGCCAGCATTAGATGGCAACAACAAATGAGAGGAAGTCCAACTTTAATCATGTATCGCAAGAATGCTGTTATAGTTTTACGGTTAACATCAATGAGGTCCTGTTGCAAAGACGCCGGTTGAACTCGCCCAATGCCGCCGTAATCGCTTGTAGGAAATATTGTAAACAAGTAATTACAATCAACAAGTAATAACAAATGAACAACGATGATGCGGAAACAGTGAGCTGTATTCTGCTTTAAGTTGTACTGATTAATAGCATAAGATCAAAGAAGTTTCTTGAGCTATCCAATCTGAGAGTGAAAGCATCGAATCTTAGTAAAAAAAATTTAACCTGGAGCACAATATTGTAAAATGTTGTCAAGTTAAAAAAAAAACCCATGTAGAACCCGTTATATTTGAAGAGGCAGATTATTTTGTGAAATAAAAACATGTCCATCCTTGATAAGAAGAAGATGCTGTCGTGTCTGGTTGCATAATGAAACGAAGACCAAATACACCCCGTGGTTCAGGAGATAATTCATCAATGTAATCTAACCGATACTTTGCTACAAATTTAAGCACTTGACTTTACTGCTTTGAAGCGCTCGAAGTGTTAGTTTTACAGTAGCAAAACGCGTCTCATGAAATAACTCAAGCTGAGCTTAGAACGACAGAATCTCGGAACACCACGCCTGCTCTTAGTGTCCATACATTCTCATCACCACTACCAAGTGTCGCATTCCCTGTTTAACAATCGCCCGGTGTAGACGTGATTTTGTGAACAACGGTGCAAAGTGAAC
>NW_026456841.1:0-2300 GCF_943734635.1 Anopheles cruzii | reverse complement strand
TGATCCCGTGAGCCGATTTTCCGAGCCCCCGAGAGCGCCATCAACTCGGTATCGCTGCCCTCGGACACTCCGAAACCAATCAGCCATTTTATGGGTGGCTGCCGCGTGCCCCCACACCGCCACACCATGAAATCCGGGACCGCGAGGTGGGGCCTCGGGAACAACACTTGCAGGCGAAATTAATGTGCAACCCGCGCCGGAACGTGAAACGTCACTCTTATCGGCCGCGCTGCGGTGCGGCGACAAGAAAATCCCTTGCCAGATGGGCCCGGCCGTCCCTGCGGCCCCTAATCCGGACCCCCCGGTGGTGGGGGTTTGGGGGGGGGTTTACTCTAATTGTACTTATTAGTTAGTAAGTGGTCGCCGGGCCCAGTGGTCGGCCTGCCCTGTCCTTAATCCGCTACCATCTCGGGGGCTGAAGTCCCGTTCGGTGTCACCAATCGTAACGGCGAACCGTCATGGGCCCCCGATAAGGTGTCTGTCTGTCTCGTTGCCCCGGCATCCTCGTGGCCCTCGCCGCACTACGGTACATCATCGTGCGCGCCCTCTCTCTCTCTCTCTCTCTCTCTGTTGCTCTCGGCCCAAGGCCCCGATCGAAGCAAATCGCATGAACTCCGTCGAGAGTTTATCGCGGAAAGGATGGTTTAAACTTTATCACTTTGTTGTCTCTCTGGGGAGGGCGCGGGTGGGGGAGCTGGCCCTCTGCCCGGTCGTGTTGATGGAGCAATCCCTTTGACGGTGAATGTTGTTCGGCCGGCGATGGCGCGCAAAATGTATTTCAATGAAGCGCGCAACCCGACGGATCCCGGATCTTCGGATCCCGCGGCTCTAATCAGCACGGCGGATCTCTCGCCCTCCACCCGAACCACCCACCGCCACCCGGTTGCGGTGCGGTGTTTTCCAGCTCCATATGTCAAAGGTCAGCAATTACCGTGGATCGCTTCACACGCCGATCCGATCCGATCTTCGCGCGCACTTGATGCTAACCTCCCACCACCACCCACTGGTCGGCCGGCCAGTTAGGGTGGGCTGGTGGGTGGGAGAACATTATGGGAATGTTTTAATAAAGCAAACGGCCCCCTCACGGACGGAGCGGCGCATCGATAAATGAAAAATCGCAATATTAATAATTTTTCCCATCCCATCTCTCGGGGGTCCAAGCTCCGAGTCATAGCTCCGAACGTGGCCGAGCGTAGAGTGCGCATCGCGTTAATACGCCCATAAACGTCCGTCCGCATGCTGTGGCCTGGTCGGTGGCCTGGGCCGAGCTGGGAGTGCGTAAAAGTTTTATGGTACCGCTCAACGCGGCCCCGACTTACGAGTTGGAGTCGGAGTTGTGGAAGACATCGTCGTCGTCGTCGTCGTCAGGCCGTAATTTTCTCATCACCGACTGACGACGACGACGATGGGCCGTGCGCATACCGGTGTAGAGATGCGGAATGCGCGAATCGTTGAAAGTTATCAGTTTTATAAATTTTCCAAAGCCACACGAAAGGCCGCCCCGCGGAGCCACGACGGACACGGTTTCGAGGGCGCAGAAGCTCGAAACAGGAGGCCAGGGACGGGAAAGGGAGGGCTTTGCAAGAAGCGATGCGTAATTAAACATCCACCACGGCCCGGTGGTGGCCGTGGAATTGCTCTGCGCGGCCGCCATCTTGCCGACTGCCATTCTAAACTGCTGTCAGCTGCTGGATGTTATAGCGAACTGGCCGACTGGCAAGTTAACGGACAACTTTACCAACGTCTAACGTCTAACAGCCTACGGCCAGCAGCAGTCAGCAGGTTCCCCTAGTGACAGCACGATCCGCGAAGTCAACCATCATGCTAAGCCATCGGCGAAGTGCTCGACTTTAGTGCTCGAAATAAGTCTTAGTCTTGATTAACCCCCTGAACTGATCGACACGCGTTTCCGCTACGCCAATACGTTGAGTTCCAGAGTAAGCGGCAAACGTTCAGCCGAAGTCGGCCGATCATTTTTAATATTCGATGTGCGATTTCAGGTACAATGGCCACCAATGCATCTGGCAACCCTGCTCAACTCTACCCAGGAGATGAGAGCTGAACAAAGCAACCTTCGACTACGGCACACGGAGCGAAGACAAAGAAAGAGCCATCGAAGGTCGATCGCAAACACTGAAGCAGGATAGAAACAAATCCACTCCGCAATCTAGGATCGATCGGCCAATCCTAAATGCCTGATAAGCAGATGCACTGATGCCTGTTACGGGGCTGTCCAATTAATCGCCTGACCGCTTTGGCAGTTTCACCTAACTGCTTGTTTCGGATAGTAACGAGGCTCC
>NW_026456840.1:0-2300 GCF_943734635.1 Anopheles cruzii | reverse complement strand
TGATCCCGTGAGCCGATTTTCCGAGCCCCCGAGAGCGCCATCAACTCGGTATCGCTGCCCTCGGACACTCCGAAACCAATCAGCCATTTTATGGGTGGCTGCCGCGTGCCCCCACACCGCCACACCATGAAATCCGGGACCGCGAGGTGGGGCCTCGGGAACAACACTTGCAGGCGAAATTAATGTGCAACCCGCGCCGGAACGTGAAACGTCACTCTTATCGGCCGCGCTGCGGTGCGGCGACAAGAAAATCCCTTGCCAGATGGGCCCGGCCGTCCCTGCGGCCCCTAATCCGGACCCCCCGGTGGTGGGGGTTTGGGGGGGGGTTTACTCTAATTGTACTTATTAGTTAGTAAGTGGTCGCCGGGCCCAGTGGTCGGCCTGCCCTGTCCTTAATCCGCTACCATCTCGGGGGCTGAAGTCCCGTTCGGTGTCACCAATCGTAACGGCGAACCGTCATGGGCCCCCGATAAGGTGTCTGTCTGTCTCGTTGCCCCGGCATCCTCGTGGCCCTCGCCGCACTACGGTACATCATCGTGCGCGCCCTCTCTCTCTCTCTCTCTCTCTCTGTTGCTCTCGGCCCAAGGCCCCGATCGAAGCAAATCGCATGAACTCCGTCGAGAGTTTATCGCGGAAAGGATGGTTTAAACTTTATCACTTTGTTGTCTCTCTGGGGAGGGCGCGGGTGGGGGAGCTGGCCCTCTGCCCGGTCGTGTTGATGGAGCAATCCCTTTGACGGTGAATGTTGTTCGGCCGGCGATGGCGCGCAAAATGTATTTCAATGAAGCGCGCAACCCGACGGATCCCGGATCTTCGGATCCCGCGGCTCTAATCAGCACGGCGGATCTCTCGCCCTCCACCCGAACCACCCACCGCCACCCGGTTGCGGTGCGGTGTTTTCCAGCTCCATATGTCAAAGGTCAGCAATTACCGTGGATCGCTTCACACGCCGATCCGATCCGATCTTCGCGCGCACTTGATGCTAACCTCCCACCACCACCCACTGGTCGGCCGGCCAGTTAGGGTGGGCTGGTGGGTGGGAGAACATTATGGGAATGTTTTAATAAAGCAAACGGCCCCCTCACGGACGGAGCGGCGCATCGATAAATGAAAAATCGCAATATTAATAATTTTTCCCATCCCATCTCTCGGGGGTCCAAGCTCCGAGTCATAGCTCCGAACGTGGCCGAGCGTAGAGTGCGCATCGCGTTAATACGCCCATAAACGTCCGTCCGCATGCTGTGGCCTGGTCGGTGGCCTGGGCCGAGCTGGGAGTGCGTAAAAGTTTTATGGTACCGCTCAACGCGGCCCCGACTTACGAGTTGGAGTCGGAGTTGTGGAAGACATCGTCGTCGTCGTCGTCGTCAGGCCGTAATTTTCTCATCACCGACTGACGACGACGACGATGGGCCGTGCGCATACCGGTGTAGAGATGCGGAATGCGCGAATCGTTGAAAGTTATCAGTTTTATAAATTTTCCAAAGCCACACGAAAGGCCGCCCCGCGGAGCCACGACGGACACGGTTTCGAGGGCGCAGAAGCTCGAAACAGGAGGCCAGGGACGGGAAAGGGAGGGCTTTGCAAGAAGCGATGCGTAATTAAACATCCACCACGGCCCGGTGGTGGCCGTGGAATTGCTCTGCGCGGCCGCCATCTTGCCGACTGCCATTCTAAACTGCTGTCAGCTGCTGGATGTTATAGCGAACTGGCCGACTGGCAAGTTAACGGACAACTTTACCAACGTCTAACGTCTAACAGCCTACGGCCAGCAGCAGTCAGCAGGTTCCCCTAGTGACAGCACGATCCGCGAAGTCAACCATCATGCTAAGCCATCGGCGAAGTGCTCGACTTTAGTGCTCGAAATAAGTCTTAGTCTTGATTAACCCCCTGAACTGATCGACACGCGTTTCCGCTACGCCAATACGTTGAGTTCCAGAGTAAGCGGCAAACGTTCAGCCGAAGTCGGCCGATCATTTTTAATATTCGATGTGCGATTTCAGGTACAATGGCCACCAATGCATCTGGCAACCCTGCTCAACTCTACCCAGGAGATGAGAGCTGAACAAAGCAACCTTCGACTACGGCACACGGAGCGAAGACAAAGAAAGAGCCATCGAAGGTCGATCGCAAACACTGAAGCAGGATAGAAACAAATCCACTCCGCAATCTAGGATCGATCGGCCAATCCTAAATGCCTGATAAGCAGATGCACTGATGCCTGTTACGGGGCTGTCCAATTAATCGCCTGACCGCTTTGGCAGTTTCACCTAACTGCTTGTTTCGGATAGTAACGAGGCTCC
>NW_026456839.1:0-2301 GCF_943734635.1 Anopheles cruzii | reverse complement strand
TTCAGTTAGTGTTTTCGCCCTACGTCCGCTGCTCTCTCTCTCTCTCTTTCTCTCTCCTTCCCCCCCAGTCGCACCCGACAAAACCGGCACACTCACACGGTTCCTACGCCCACACCCATGGACGGTGTCACGTGGACCCACGAGATATGAATATGTTTCGGGACGTGCCGGTCGGTGGGAAAAAGAAAGCGAACGGTGGGGCGAATGGCTCAGCACGGTACGGACGCGATGTCATGTCATACTCCGGTCGTACGCCGGCAGCTCCGGGTTAAACAGATGGTGATCCGAAATTCGGTTAGCCGCCGCCGGTCCGGTCGCCGGCCGTGTGGCCGTGTGTTTGGTTCTGGTGGATTGCAAAAGCTCGCGGCACATTTTGTGGATCAGCAACCTGATCCTGATGCTTCCTGGAGTGGAGTGTTTCACATAGTTGGCCATCTGACTCCCGGATCGGCATCTGGGCCGGCTAATACCTGCTACCTGGTCACTGTTTAAGCTGCTATACGTTGTGAAAAGCGGCTGTGTAGTTTGCTCAGCCCTATTGATTCCGCGGCCCCAGGTCACCAGGTAGAGTCAGGCATATGCACAGTTTATCATTTATATAACGAGATTTTTGTATAAAATATATAAAATCCAACCATATGCAACCGTTGGGATGAAAGTAGGTTACGTTACAATGTCAGCTAACTCAAGAAACATCACTTCTCGATCATTCAAAATGATTTTGTGGATTTTTTAAATGTTTTCTGGTGTTACCCCTTCCAGATGGATGTCCACTGCATTCAGCATCATCGGCTGTCTCTACGATAGGCTGTGGTTTAGCACAAGCGTGTGTTAAATCTTCTACGTGGGCCCACCGCGACTGATAACGCGTCGTGTCAGTCGCGGTGGTAACGGCGGTAACGGTCAGCCGTCAGCAGCGTAAGTGTCATTGCGGACACGCGGTGACCGGATACGGCCCGGGTGTGAAAAGGCCCGGGTGAGTGCCGAGTGCCCTGCGTGGGTGACTCGGGACTCACCCACGATCGACGCCGATACCGATCGGCACTGTTCTTCTCGCGACCGTTCGAGAGTCTACGTGTGAAACCTCGTCGGTCGGATAATCAATGTTAGAATATTAGAATAGCTAGAATAAACGTGCAAATATTTCGTGAACAAACAGGCTGTCTCTACGTTTCATGTCACAGCAAACCAACCATCATTTGGGCGAGCACCAGCGACGAACTTTGCAATTGCAACGAGCCGATGCAAGGCCGATAAGACTGCAAAATAAACAAATCACCGTTTGCCGGCTTGCCGTACTGGAAGCAACATGAGCAAAAGGGGTTTGATCCATTCGGGCAGTTTATAAGCACTTTGACCATTTAGCATTTAGAGTGTTGAGACACGCGCATAGACTTGAAGCATTAATTAGGCTCATGCATCGAATACATCACGAATACAATTACGTCACATCTGTGGGATATTCACCCATGCTTCGATGGGCATATTCATGTTTCGATTCGATTCACCGAGGATGGAAAATATCAATTCAACAAGTTGAGCAAATGTGTAGACAAACGTAATTTCTGACAAAACGGCGCGGCTTAGAACAGGAGAACTACCAACGGACATTGGTGCGTACCGGGATCGGGAGGGTTATCCAGGCCAAGTGTCTCGCCATCTCTCAAAGGCGTACGACACGCTGCACGACAGAGAGGTCCTCGAACAGTGAGGACTTGCTCTCGTTTATCTGGAGACCGAGAATGATCAGTTTGCCATTCTATGGTTGCTCGATCCGAATGCAATTCTGAGCCATAGCGTCGAGGGCCTTCGACCTGTAATGTGTAATCCACATGGACCAGGATCCAAGGCTAGTGTTGAAGTAGATGTTCCCTGAGGTCTAGTCGAGATTCTCGGATAGGCTCCAGCGCAGGGGCTGAAGAACTTGCCATTCAGTCTGGCTGGAGCTATGCGGCCGTGAAGGCGATGTAGTCGATCAGAGAGAAAAACGTGCCGGGCGTGGTGTCGGAACGAGAAGTTGCATTAGCAAAACGCTGAGTAGGCGCGAAATGCAACTTCTGAGAGCGCATTGTACGACCGCGGAACTAGAACCATGTGAGGTTTACTTTCCGGTACTTTCCGCCCGTTGGCCGGAATGAACTGCAAATTACGATGCTTGCAGCCGATCCATTTAGCGCCCTCCTCCGAACAGAATCCCCGTTCCTCCGGACCGTTTGCACCATCCCTTTCGTTGGCCCGTTGTTTGGCCCGTGGTTTCCGTTCCGTTCCGTTCCGAGGACCTAATAGTTCGCCCGATTGGCT
>NW_026456838.1:0-2302 GCF_943734635.1 Anopheles cruzii | reverse complement strand
ACTGTTACGCCTCGCCAGGCTCCGGTGGGCTGGTCATGACAACCAGTTCGTAAAGCTTTCTTGGGCCGTGCTTTGTTCTATGGACACTTTTTCCAAATGATTTGCCTTTTACCCGAAGGATACAGGGAGCGTGGCAGACCCAGATAATAATGGTGCGATTGCACGAATAGTGACGTGAGAATTGGCTGTATTGGCTGTGGGACAACGGCGCTCTTTTGCAAGTGATGGAGGAGTATGTTTTTGTTCGTTTTCTTTTTTCTTCTACTTCGCGAACGCAACTGCAAACATATTATTAGAGAACAGGAATGATTATAAACATTATTATACTTGTCCATTACCAATGCATTTCTCTCCTCGAATCCGTTGAATTAGTAACAAGGGATCAGCAAACCCCGGTGTTGTATAATAAACCCAGTTGCCTACTAAACCATCGCATCGCATCTTTTTATCGTCCAGCGATAAAAACACACAACAAACAATGTTCGACATCAAAACATAACTGCATCCTGATGGCTGTTCAAATCTATACCCGCGTGGCTCGTCCGAAGAGCATCCGGAAGATCTGACGGAAATCGTCAGTTCGAACTGTGCATATCTCAACAATATGCAAAAATTTAAACTGTTGCTTAACACGGCTCTGCCCGTTCTAATAATAATAAACTATATACAAATAATTAGCTCCGTTCCTCCATACACCGAGTGAGGTTGTCGTTGTGTTATTTATGTCCTAAGGTGTTATTTAATGAACAGAGCATCTCTGATTAGGTATCACCTGGCAATCATGTGGACATGATGCGGTAATTGACATTATTGTGCCGAGGTTTCGACGTCTTGGGTTTTACGCTGTTTAGTTTTACACACATTCGTCTACCTTTCTCAATTGCACATTCGTTCAAGTGCATTTGCACTGTAACCATAGCACAGAGGATCCGAATTATTGGCAGCCATCGCCATGCGATTAGTTTGTGAAAGCGAAGACAACATCACAAACAGAAAAAAAACACTGGATCACTGCACATGATTCATAACATACTGTTTCCTCGGTAATAGAACATAGAGGATCCTCGCTGTGACATCTTCAGTCGTCATTTTGTTTTGTGTTTGTATTCGAGCAACGGGCGAATAAAAAAGAACAAACAACAAATTTTAGGTTCCACAACTCGTTGTTTGGTTTCACCAAAGAGTATGCATCAAAGTTAAACGATTGTTTGCTTGTACAATTTTGTTAAATGAAAGATAAGAAACACACCATACAAATATAAACACTCGAAGAAAAGAGGATTAGTCATGTTGCTGCACGGGGAAAGTTATGCCAACACAGACCAGGAGGTCAGTTAATTCCACCAAAACTTAACAATCTCAATGTCGTGCACTAATTACTCTTAGTAATTAGTATTCGTATCAATTACCCGGAAAATAATCAGTTTTATATCCGTACACCATTGCAAGTGAAAGAGGTTTGAGGTCAGCCGAACCGGATGTCGTATATTCGCCGGCGTCTTTACGCACGTAGGTGAATAATAAACTATACTATTGTACTGTACTTACATGATGATTCTTCCATTGTTTCGATATATACTTTATTAAAGTGCTTCTATTATGCAGTGGCAAATAGATCGCTGCTTAGAGTAATAAAATGTTCAAAAGCCTTGCTAAATTCAGAACCGCACACGAATGATGCACATTTTTGACGTATGACGTATGCATTTGTTATAGAAAATGTTGCGTTTGACGTTGACGTTGACGTATGGCAGGGTTCAACCTAATTCAACTGACAGCATTTGTTACTGTTTCACCAAAACAATTACTTGATTACTCACGAAAAACAATCTGTTCGGGACAACAAACAATTTACACCCATTCTCCTAGCAATAGTCTAAATGTTCTAGGAACTATGTCGTTGTCCAATAATATTACAAGAGAACATGAAAATGCGCATGTAAACTCGGCAACTCTTCCGCTATTCGCATGAAATTGAAAGAAAATCTTACCTTATATAAATTTGTAGTACCGTTTTAACAACGATTGACATATTTATAAAACTGGGCACCTGTTTTTCTATCTGTTGTATTTATATGTTTAAATCTATATGTTTTAAAATCTATAACCCTACGTCCACACTTGCAGCAAGTTGGGACAACTTTTTGCTGTCACACTAGCAATTTCTAGACGTCAAATCTGTGAGCTCCAGTGTGTGAAATGACAGTTCGTTTGTTTACGTTTTTAATTTGGCAGTTTATCATTTCATTCTGTTGCCAATTGCAGTTTTGCACCGAATAGGCTTCTTCGAATATTAAAATGT
>NW_026456837.1:0-2304 GCF_943734635.1 Anopheles cruzii | reverse complement strand
TTACAACGTGCCCGTGTCTTGAGTTTTCTCGACGCGCCTTTTTTTTTTGTGGCCTCTTTTTCCGTCGGTTGTTCCGTCGTCACGGAACGCTAGCTGCCGCAAAAAGGAGGCCGCGGTCGGGCCTCTCGAGCAGACGGGCAGTTCTTCGGTAGCAACAGCACTTTTCGGTCGGGCTTTTTTTCGGGAACCCGGCCTGGCAACCCGTGGCACGCACCACCACAGAAACCGAAGATGTCTTTGGGCGGGGTGGTGGAGCGAGGGGTGACTGAAAAACAACTCACCGTCACCGGGTCGGGTGGACCTCGGCCGCAAACGCAACTCCCCCGGCGGGTGTTATTCATAATCGTAAAATTCACTTCAAAACACACACACACACTCTGCGAACGAGTCCTTTTTGTCGCCTGGGGCCACGCCGAAGAAACGCCACTCTGCTGTTATCCTTGCCAAAGTCCCCCGCAAGTTCCGCAACTGTGTCCAGGCCGGAGTCGGTGTATGAATAAAAATGAATAAATTAAATTTCTGGCACAGAGAGCGTGAAGTCAGCGCCATCGGGCGGAAGTGCACGGAGTCTCCCGGAGTCATTTAGTCATTTTCAAACCACCCCAACCTCCTCCCCCTTTCCGCAGTTGCACCGGTTTGCATATCAAACAGTATCATGATCGTTGGTGCATCGCTGGACGAAACCGTGCCGGTGCCGTGTCACGTAGCGGCCGATCCGCTGGACGTGTCGTTTGATTGGAACTTCTCCAACAGTGGCGAGCGGTTCGAGGTGGCCAGCGGCCAGTTCAATCTGCTCCAGGACTTCCACTCGGCCGACGGTGGCATCACCCAGTCGCGCTACGACGCCGACAAGGACAACTCAGGTAAGTCGCCAATGAGCCGGCGCGGCGATCATGGCGATTGTGTGGCGTCTTCGTAGTCGATAATCGTAACAATCTGCAGCCGGCAATCGAGTCACGTTCACGCTCGTCCGTTCTATTGCTTCCGCTTTACAGAAACAATCTACGAGCTGCTCTACACGCCCAAAAGCGAACGGGAGTACGGTACGTTGGCGTGCTGGGCGAAGAACTCCATCGGCAAGCAGCTGGAGCCGTGTCTGTTCCAGGTCGTCCCGGCAGGTAAGATCCCCGGTGGGGTGGAAATATATTTTTTCCTACAACTTCAACCGGGGTTTATGAAGCACCCCAATTCTTTCTGGTTCTGGTGTCTTCTACCAGCAACTGCAATGTTGTTTAATTATTCTTTTTGAATACAAAATCAACTTGGAACACGAAACAGAGTGAATAATAGATAGATTACAAGTAAATAGTGCTTCGAAGAGATTGTTATCATGCGATGCATTACGCAGAAAATAAAGAGATCGATCGTTGGACCTGCTTAAGTGTTACTTACCTCTAGTCCAAGGACTTAAGATAGTTCTTTCCAAGCCACGAAACCTACTATTTCAACTATATTAGTCATTTAGCGACTTATCTACGAACCAGATTTCGCTTCAGCTATCTTCCGCGAGGACCCTCAAAGTTTCGTAGGCAACATTTTCCGGAGATAATTTCAAATCCATGCTAGAGATGTTAGAGGGTCGTCCGTCCGAGATCATTCGTCTATAAGCTGCACCGAGCCGTCTGCGTGCTTGAAGCCAAAGTCTTCAGTTCGAACTCCGGCAGTGCATCAAATTTAGTTCAAAACATTAAATTAGTGTCAATACGGTTCTGTCCGTTTTAACAGATGAATAAGAAATTATCGAGCAAAACACAAAAGAGTTACTTGAAGATTTTTTTTCTTCTCCATGTTGAAGATCTGCCGACAGAATTAGCTAGAATTGGTAAGACCCCGATAAACCTTA
Source organism: Anopheles cruzii (assembly GCF_943734635.1). NCBI lineage: Eukaryota > Metazoa > Arthropoda > Insecta > Diptera > Culicidae > Anopheles > Anopheles cruzii. The sequence continues at coordinate 461 of NW_026456837.1, read as the reverse complement.
AACTTATCATGTTTGAAGAACCACTTGCAGGCATTGGTCCACTATTCATTGAAGACTTTAAAGGCCTGAACACACTGACTGCGTAGCTTACGTTGCGTTGCGTACCTCTTAGGACCTTTCACACTGGTTGGCGAGCACCAGCGAACGACAAGCAGGGCGAACGACTGAGGAAAAACATTGAGACATCTTATGTCATGTAAAACTAATCGAAGACTACTCGATTGAGGTTTTTTTGTATCACAAGCATGCAACAAATTTTAACTTAATTATTGCTTGTAATACAAACACAAATTCATCATTAACGGCGTTCGGCGTTGATGTCGTTGACGTCGTTGACGGTGTGAAGTGTCCCATACAATCCCAATCTACGCTACGTTCCGAATTTTACGTCGGCGGTGTATTTTGGCCTTAAGGGCCGTTTACACGTTGCGATATATCGTTGCAATCCCTTGTATGAAACC
>NW_026456836.1:0-2306 GCF_943734635.1 Anopheles cruzii | reverse complement strand
CACACTAAAAAAATTGTCAAAAATTGACTGATTTTTCAAAAATTTTCAACTTTTCACCAAAAATCACTGACATGTGTAGCAATCCAACGCCAAAAAATATCGAAAATCGAATAAAAAGTTTTCTTTAAAATCACAAATTCCGGGTACTTTATTGTCAGGATGTAGGTTATATTTCAACCCCACCAACGCCACCGTATTTTGGGTGCGACGAAATGTATATCACTCCACTAACGCGGGTTCTTTAGATGAAAATTTCAGTAAAATAGCTACGGAATCGATCAGTATTCCAGTATTTCTGTAATTCGTTTCATTACCTCAACATTTCTTAGATTATCTCTTGATTCCTCAATCTCTCTACCAATGAATGGCCAATGAATGGCAATCCTTTTTCCTTTTCAGCCGCTTCAGAATGAAGCGTTAGTAATTATTTCATTGTTTGTTAAACGGGCCATACGATGGCTGAGGTTTCGGAATTCAAACTCGATTATAGCGCAAACGTTTGTACACGAAATTTCCGTTCCATAAAACTCGATGAAACTGATTTTATGATACCATGAAAAGTTAGTTATCACTTTGTAGCACTTTTCCCGTCGTTTTGCCCATCGCCTAACGAACGGGCAAACTTTTGTTTCGAAAGAATTCTCAAGATCCTGTGGCAAACGGTGTGTGGGGCTGCTGGTTACTGTGCTATTCCCGAAGGTGGCAAGCCTTTCACACCCCACGGAGCTCGCCCCGGACGTTGGTGGTGGCTGACAAGAGTGTTGGGAAATTGTGACACTACTCCTCGCACTAGCGCGCCCGCCTGTCACTCGGAGAGGCGATATTCGAACGCAATTGTAGAGTTTTTCTCCCGGATCCTCGGACGTGTCATACGGCGGACAACCGAGCGTTAGGAAAGGCACTGGTCTTGGTACTAGTCCCCTTGTGAATTCTATTTCCGTGTGTCAGCATCATGGACTGCGACTTTTGTGTTCACACACAACACACAATACACAGTTCCGGGGAATAGATTCAGTTGCACCGAAAAAAACCATTAACATCCTCTGCACCACCCAACAGGCGGTTGGCAGCGAATCAATGGAAGGATCTTGGCGTAGGTGTGTGTGCTGCTTCAGTGCTTCAAGTGATCGAAAGTTAGAAAATAATAATAATCCCTCCATCGGTGGTTGTTGCGGTGGCGCGAGCCGAATTCCTTCCTGCGGCAAAAGGAACAGACGAAGGCCTATCTCACGCTGACGTCGGCGAAAGTTTCCATTTAAGCTGCTTCCGCCCGGAACGGAAGTGGCTCCTGGTGCCACCGTCCTCTCCGCTGACTGATGTTGGGTGATAAATTATCGAACCCTGACAAGGATCGGTCGTTTTTGTCGAACAATGTCGCTTGACGAGGGTAGCCCTCTAAATGGGTGATCGGAAGAGCAACGTGATATCGGGCGGCCTAAAACCAACTTCGCAGCTTCGCAGCTTTTCTTTGCTCCGCTCCGATAGTGTGTTGGTCCCGTTCAACCGATCTATCCGGAATATTCGACGATTTGAAAAATAATTAACCATTAATTAGTGCGGTTCCCTTTGGTACCGAATGGAACCGAACGCTGCTGTTCCCCACAGAGCCACAGTTTGTGGTACTTGGAATTTTCGGTTCCGTTTAGCTTTGCACCTGTTTGAAACTATTCTGAAATAAAACACAAACTACGATCGGAAAATTGCAACGTTAGCCTGGGTCTGTATGCGGCGCCAATTTCCGGTACCGTTAAACCAATTAAATCCTTGGACCCCGGGTGCGATGAGATGCTGTTTTACTCGCAAACGGGGGCTGACACCTGGCCACCTGGACAAAAGCTACAGATGGAGATACCGAGACAAAAGTTCACCGTTTCAATTAATAAGTTTGCAGGAATGAGAAGTTGTGCGAGAAGTTCTGCCTTGTCTCTGCGCCATCAACAGTTTATCAAATTCGGTGCAAATGTGTAAAGTTGAATCGCGTCAAATCGCTACATGGTTTGAAAACTACAGAGCGTAGAACCCATTCGACGTCGCCCGAAAAACACATCCTCGTTTTGGGAACTGAGACATTTTATGTGCACAAAGTTCTGTTGTTTGCTGGAGCTTACGTTTAAACTCTTTTATAAAGTGCATAACACAGTGCTGGCAGCTTCCCTACGGTCCGGGCCACGCGATGTACGACAACAACCGAATAGGAATTAGCACCGGACAACTTTTGCTCGATAGTTAGTTGTTCGGCCGGTGTACACGTTGTGAGTGCCGCCGTATGGCGAAAAGTTAAATAATCGCATTGAGATTCAAATTCG
>NW_026456835.1:0-2306 GCF_943734635.1 Anopheles cruzii | reverse complement strand
CGAATTTGAATCTCAATGCGATTATTTAACTTTTCGCCATACGGCGGCACTCACAACGTGTACACCGGCCGAACAACTAACTATCGAGCAAAAGTTGTCCGGTGCTAATTCCTATTCGGTTGTTGTCGTACATCGCGTGGCCCGGACCGTAGGGAAGCTGCCAGCACTGTGTTATGCACTTTATAAAAGAGTTTAAACGTAAGCTCCAGCAAACAACAGAACTTTGTGCACATAAAATGTCTCAGTTCCCAAAACGAGGATGTGTTTTTCGGGCGACGTCGAATGGGTTCTACGCTCTGTAGTTTTCAAACCATGTAGCGATTTGACGCGATTCAACTTTACACATTTGCACCGAATTTGATAAACTGTTGATGGCGCAGAGACAAGGCAGAACTTCTCGCACAACTTCTCATTCCTGCAAACTTATTAATTGAAACGGTGAACTTTTGTCTCGGTATCTCCATCTGTAGCTTTTGTCCAGGTGGCCAGGTGTCAGCCCCCGTTTGCGAGTAAAACAGCATCTCATCGCACCCGGGGTCCAAGGATTTAATTGGTTTAACGGTACCGGAAATTGGCGCCGCATACAGACCCAGGCTAACGTTGCAATTTTCCGATCGTAGTTTGTGTTTTATTTCAGAATAGTTTCAAACAGGTGCAAAGCTAAACGGAACCGAAAATTCCAAGTACCACAAACTGTGGCTCTGTGGGGAACAGCAGCGTTCGGTTCCATTCGGTACCAAAGGGAACCGCACTAATTAATGGTTAATTATTTTTCAAATCGTCGAATATTCCGGATAGATCGGTTGAACGGGACCAACACACTATCGGAGCGGAGCAAAGAAAAGCTGCGAAGCTGCGAAGTTGGTTTTAGGCCGCCCGATATCACGTTGCTCTTCCGATCACCCATTTAGAGGGCTACCCTCGTCAAGCGACATTGTTCGACAAAAACGACCGATCCTTGTCAGGGTTCGATAATTTATCACCCAACATCAGTCAGCGGAGAGGACGGTGGCACCAGGAGCCACTTCCGTTCCGGGCGGAAGCAGCTTAAATGGAAACTTTCGCCGACGTCAGCGTGAGATAGGCCTTCGTCTGTTCCTTTTGCCGCAGGAAGGAATTCGGCTCGCGCCACCGCAACAACCACCGATGGAGGGATTATTATTATTTTCTAACTTTCGATCACTTGAAGCACTGAAGCAGCACACACACCTACGCCAAGATCCTTCCATTGATTCGCTGCCAACCGCCTGTTGGGTGGTGCAGAGGATGTTAATGGTTTTTTTCGGTGCAACTGAATCTATTCCCCGGAACTGTGTATTGTGTGTTGTGTGTGAACACAAAAGTCGCAGTCCATGATGCTGACACACGGAAATAGAATTCACAAGGGGACTAGTACCAAGACCAGTGCCTTTCCTAACGCTCGGTTGTCCGCCGTATGACACGTCCGAGGATCCGGGAGAAAAACTCTACAATTGCGTTCGAATATCGCCTCTCCGAGTGACAGGCGGGCGCGCTAGTGCGAGGAGTAGTGTCACAATTTCCCAACACTCTTGTCAGCCACCACCAACGTCCGGGGCGAGCTCCGTGGGGTGTGAAAGGCTTGCCACCTTCGGGAATAGCACAGTAACCAGCAGCCCCACACACCGTTTGCCACAGGATCTTGAGAATTCTTTCGAAACAAAAGTTTGCCCGTTCGTTAGGCGATGGGCAAAACGACGGGAAAAGTGCTACAAAGTGATAACTAACTTTTCATGGTATCATAAAATCAGTTTCATCGAGTTTTATGGAACGGAAATTTCGTGTACAAACGTTTGCGCTATAATCGAGTTTGAATTCCGAAACCTCAGCCATCGTATGGCCCGTTTAACAAACAATGAAATAATTACTAACGCTTCATTCTGAAGCGGCTGAAAAGGAAAAAGGATTGCCATTCATTGGCCATTCATTGGTAGAGAGATTGAGGAATCAAGAGATAATCTAAGAAATGTTGAGGTAATGAAACGAATTACAGAAATACTGGAATACTGATCGATTCCGTAGCTATTTTACTGAAATTTTCATCTAAAGAACCCGCGTTAGTGGAGTGATATACATTTCGTCGCACCCAAAATACGGTGGCGTTGGTGGGGTTGAAATATAACCTACATCCTGACAATAAAGTACCCGGAATTTGTGATTTTAAAGAAAACTTTTTATTCGATTTTCGATATTTTTTGGCGTTGGATTGCTACACATGTCAGTGATTTTTGGTGAAAAGTTGAAAATTTTTGAAAAATCAGTCAATTTTTGACAATTTTTTTAGTGTG
>NW_026456834.1:0-2313 GCF_943734635.1 Anopheles cruzii | reverse complement strand
TCCCGCATCGGTCCCCTTCGGGCTGGGTTCGATTTTTATCTCGCAACGCAACCGGCTGACCGTTGGCCGTTGCCATCACGATCGTGATGACTCGATTTGGGGAATTCCCTCAGCTGGACACGGCTTGTGGAACTCCAGGTCGTAAACCGCGCTTGGCAGTGAACCAACTGGACGGACGTGATGTGTCGGATTATTACATTCCGTCCAAACGCGACGCGGCGGAATTTGTGTTTTTAATAAGCGGCCCACGGCCGTCCGACAAATCTAAACCGAGCGATATGTGAAAATCAGAATATCTTGCCCGTACGGTCACGCACCGGGCGTACGCAGAACTGCTGACCAACGACTCATTGTGACACCTTTTTTGTGAGCCATTTTTCATCGCTGTTCCGCCAGGAAAACGTGATCTGAATATCTGAATCACGAGCATGTATTGCACAGGCGGACATACTGTGTTTTAGGAAGAATCTACGGATTTTTTTAACGTTTTTGTTTGCTTTGCATGTGTTTTGATTCAATTAAACATTTTCTAACGCCTTAACGCGTAAATTATCCAATCTCTTACCTTTCTAATGATGTTATAATACAGGTACTTCCCTTCGATTTTGACCGATTAATTCTTCGACTCTCCGCAACATGGAAGGGTAAAATTTCGGATCGCTCATAGCTAAGTTATGTATTTTAGGAAAATAAAACTAAAATCCCCACTTTTTAAGGTGTGTTTATGACCACCATATTTTTTTCCATAGTGCGTTGCCGGTCGCACACTGTTGTTGCTAGCAACCAACAGGTGGCGCGCTAAAACCCATAGCGGAGGCGTAAGAAAAATAGGAAAAAGAAGCGAAACGTCAAATTCAAATTTGTTTACAAAATGTTCGTTCGTTCAGGTCGAAATGTTTACTTTCTAACAATAAACCCGTATGACGACAATGGTGGTCTTTTATTTATGTTGTGGGTTACAACATTTATACGGCATATTCCGCTCCGGCCACACGCTCGTCGGTGATCCAGTTTATCAGCCAAACCCTTCCCTCCTGGTCGAACGAAATGAGCGAGATGAGCAGGCCGACGAACAGATTCACCTGCATCGATTCAGTCCGGGCGATTGATCATCCAGCAGGACGCTCCAGTTTCACTGGACCCAAATTTGATATTTGCAGACGAAACAAAATATGTCCGTTTATTTTATGTAATTTCGTGCATCGGGCGTTGCGATAATCAATAAAATTTTAACAGTTTTAACAAACAAAGCCACATTTATCAATGTGCGCTGCAGAACAAGGGAAAAAGGACACCGATTGCCGCCTGGCTCTGATGGCTACGCACTGCAAACAACCTGTTGGAGCGTGGAGCCACGGGAAGTGTTTGTTTGTAATTTCGTCCCCCCTCTTTCACTACTGCTCCACATTCTGCCCGTCCGTCAGAGCACATGTGCTGGCAATCAAAAACAAACACAAACGCGCTTCGCTTTTCGGATCTGCAAGGCATCGCCGAAGCCCGAGGCGTCGTCAAACAAGGATTCGAAAACAAATATCAACAAGTCTGTAGCCACGGACCGGTTGCCACTTTTCGCCCGGAAACCTGGAAATCGGCACCGCCAATCGCAGACATCGAGCGCGCCGGTTGCCAGGACGACGGTCGAGCAATCAGGTCGAGCTCAGTAGGCCTGTTGGGTCGATAGTCGACCGCCGTCCGTGGAACTTCGCACCAACAGTTTGGGAGCCAAATTCTTCGACATTCGTCGCCAGACATTCCAGCACATAACCGTGTCGCGCGTAAGTGTCCGCTTCCGGGTGGTGCTAATAGAGTGCGTGTCGTTTAATTCTAGAGCAAATCATCTTGTCGCCGAGTTACGGGGTTTCTGAACATGAACGTTACGGCGCAGCGTCGACATGTCGGACGAGGTGGTGGTGGTGGCAGCCTCGGAGGAGCCAAGGCTTCCCGCGGCGGTAAAGCGAAATCTCGGACGAATGGCGCGACGAATGGTACGAACGGTGTCGACGGTACGGTGGGCGGATCGGCGGTGGCAGCTGCGGCGGTGGCTGCGGCCGGAGCTTCCGGTGGTGCCGCCGGCAAGGATAAGCCACCGCTGAAGCCTCACGAGAGCATCGAGTCCGACTCTTCGGACCAGGTGTCCTCGTCGGACGAGGAGGAGCGCTGGAAGGACTCGAAGCTTTCGAACGACGTACCGTCCGAGTACTGGCACATCCAAAAGCTGGTGAAGTACATGAAGGCGGGCAACCAAACGGCCACCATCGTGGCGCTGTGCTGCCTGAAGGACCACGATCTGACCACGCAGATGAACCAGCGTGC
>NW_026456833.1:0-2314 GCF_943734635.1 Anopheles cruzii | reverse complement strand
CCCTTTCAAATCGTTCATTAGAAACACATAGGGCTGACAGTGCTGGGATATATATGGGCTTTGTGGCCAAGCATAATCAAAACATCGTCACCCAAAACCGTCGGCAATAAAATACGCGGGCCGAGAAGTGGCACACGGGGGGGGCTAAAAAAGGGGTTAATTATGTTGGGGCTAATTCGCCCCGTGACGCCTCTCCGATGAGACGAATCGAGACCGAGATGGATGGAAGGAGAAGGAAAGCAAGATGCAAGAAATATCCGGAGATTAGAATGTGCACGTTACACGTCTGTTAAATTTATTAGTCGAGTTCAATGGCACCGCAGTTTCTTGCGTCCAGGAACGTTAAAACGTTATGAACTGATTCCCAAATTCCCAATCGCCAAAGCACTGATTAACATGCTTCTATTACTAAGGTTCATGCGTTTTGCGGTATACCGAAGATTGAATATTGAAAGCGCTTTGAATAATTCCTTATTTGGCAATTGGATCTTGGCAATATCGTACATCGGCCCAAGCGTTCATTCGTTCGTTCTAATGTATTATAGAGACTTGAGCTGGAATAGTCTTACATTCGGCTCTTTCTAAATACTAAATTAATTCTATCTTAATCCAACTTAAATTTTATTTCAGGCTTACTTATTTTTCTATCACTTGCCAGTTGTGTTTCGGGATCCCTGGGGGGGGGAGGGGGGGCTCGTGGGGGACTGGAACGGCAGAAAACATAGCCCACCCTGAACTGAAGCACAACGGATGGTCATACTAACGGTTCGAGAAAACGGTTGGGAGCGTTCTGTCCTACTGTTCTGTTCTTGGAGAAAAGGAAATCCATTATTTTTGTGTTAATTTTAAAACTTTTTTTTAGGATGTCGTCCGGTGGTCCGGTTTGCACCGTTTCAGCGTCATGATGCCTCTCAGTTAGAAGTCTGGGTCGTAGGAAGAAAAAGGGTCCGTTCCATTTCGACATTCTGCGACGGCGGGTCCGCCCTTGGCGGGAGATTTAGCATAAAAAATAACCGAGACGGGCAACCAAAAAAATTCCGCCACTAAAGACCGGCCGACGTTATTGCGGTCCGGACGGGGCAGAATGGTCCAAATGCGACGCTTTGTGTAGCTGCCCCATAAATCAGACTTTATGCGTGCATGGCCGTCTTCCAAGGCGCCGTTGGGCAGTCTCCGTCAATCTCGCCCCACAGTGCGATTCTTCGCGGGAGTTTTGGGTCGGCTTTTTCGGTTTCGGTGCCATTCGATCGCAGACCTTAGACGAGAGCAGTTCGTGCATTATCAGTGCCAGATCAGTGTAAATATATATAACATTCTCGAAAGCAGTCCGCATCAAAATGTCCGGTGTAGTGGGCAATGCAGGGCAACGGGCCGGGGATGGTAGGGGGAACGATTGGGACGTAGGCAGATGCGAAGTCTGCCAACGGTCCATATTCGACGTGTGCCCGCCGTGTGCGGCTATTAATGCAGATTACTTTTCGTGCCCCGTGCATTTGGACTTCACAAATGTAAGGCTTCTGTAAGTGTAACATTCACTTACTTGGTGTTGACTAATGTTTTTCCTCCTTTTTATTTTCTCGCAGCAACGCCTCTGGCATATCCATTGTAGGTTCGCTATGGTCAACGGAACCGCTATGGTCAACGGACACGCCGAACCGAACGGACACGCCGAACCGAACGGAAACAACTAACTTCAAGTTAACATTCTCAACACTGCAACATCATCATCTTGTGGACGCCCCTGTTTTGGTATTTCTGTGTGTTCCTGTCTGCACTGTAGTTCCTGCCATTTCAAAGTGATTCGTTTGCTTTTTTTTTTTACTAAATTGTTTCAAGTCGATTCGCGGTAACAAACTGTTCGATGTCGAAATGTTCACAATAAACTGATGTGTGCAAATTTATTTACTTATACGTTTATTTATTTGAATACGTTTTCGAAACGGATAGTAGCTGCCGATGTTCTTGCGTTGCGTTCATTAGGAGGATTCATTACCATTCTCCAATCGTCAGCATCAGCGACCATCGGCCCATACCAGCGGTCACCTTTTTTTATTTAATTTAATTTTTTTTTTCTAATCTTGCGTCAGATTATATAAGGCTGGTTAAAAAATCATGGACATTTTTTGCGTGAACTTCAAAACATTGTTTAAGATACTTTCAGTTTTCCGATTTGCGTCAAACATGCACCATTTTGTTGGAAAAATGTGTTGCCTCTTTCAAAATACTTTGTTAATGCCTCTCTTGCAGAAGGCTTAGTCATTATGGGTGAAAAACTCTAGCAATCCATTTTCACAATCCGTTTTTGATCTCAGGT
>NW_026456832.1:0-2318 GCF_943734635.1 Anopheles cruzii | reverse complement strand
CGCACTGCCCGCATTGACAGTCGGCGTTATGACGAAATGTCATAACAGCTGACATTCAACTAAAAGTTTGACACTCAGGATGACAGATGCATTCGAAAACTGTAAAGTGTCAGCCCTGTGATTTCGAAACTGCAAAATGGATAACCCTGCATTAACTTGTTATAAGTCGCTGGTAGTCATTCCTTCAGAAATACTGAAGTCCAAGTCTTCCCAGTGGCCAATTATGCACCAAGTGGTCGATAAACTGTTCCAGGAAGGTCTTAGGTTCCATCTTGACATTTCACTACCCCGTCGTCGATTCCAGCCCTAGCGCAAACCCTAGCCCATCGACAGCACCTTAAAGTGGCCCTTCCGAGGGAAACCGAAAGTTCACTTTCTTCGACCTTTTGGTTGAGGCGTTGTTGAGGGCTCACGCCAGGCCTCCCCTTTACATCAGAGCTTCCGGAGAGCCGCAAATGACGCTTACACGGAGACGACCCCACGAACCGGTTGGAACGGCGGGGGCTTTAATGTTTACCTTTGCCAGCATCTCTTGAGCATCGTGCTCGCACAAACCATAAAGTGCTGTACTTCCGTAACAGGCTGCGCTCCCCGTAATTCCCGACGGAGCGCACCGAGGGTCATATTATCCACACCGGGTTGTTTCATTATGCAACTGAGCCGCCTGCAACCTTGTGGCGTTACCACGTGGTTACCTGCGCGTTGGTACGAGAGTGGAGCGAGTCGAACTGAGGGCACCGACGACTTCCACTTCCAAGTTCCACGTGCCGGCCTTGATCAACGGGGAGGGTGGTGTTGAAAAATAATGGAGATCTTCAATTGTGAGGAAAAAAATCAAACGACGATTACACTTTATTTCGATCTGGTAGGTTCCGCCACAGCCCACGCAGCCTCATCCTTCATCGCCGTCAGCCCCCGAGGCCGTCCCCCGGGGATTAAAGCTTGCTCCACAATTTTGCTTGACAAAAATTTTGGACAAACCATCGCCCCCAGTACTCTAGCCGCGCTGTCTTGGGGGCCGAACCTTGAAATCTGCTCCTCTCCGGTTGTCTGCCAGCCTGGTCGGCCTCGGGCGTCGGGTACACGTTTTACGTCTGGACTTTGCGTAAAATTAGAAAACAAGTAACGGCGGTGGCGGTGTAACGTTGAACACATGTAATAATTTAAGTACCGCTCCTACGGCGTTCGTTGGGGCGTTCGTCGATCGCGCAGGACGCACCTACGCGCGGAGTCCTTCCGCGAGAGACGTTGACGAGGGGGAACACAAACGGGTACACTAATATTTAGCTTAAATAAGGCACGTATTTGCTGCATGTTCCACATGAAGATCCGGTTGGCGTGGTGGCTGTGGGCGAGAGTCGTAGTTGGTCATGGTGAATGTGGCACCTCCACGAGCCGGCCCCCGAAGCTCAGTAGTTGTAGCCTCCGTTCGAGGAGTACGACTGGGGCAGTGTGGCCGGGACCTGCTGTGGGCCACCGGAACTGTACCCACCGCCGCTGCCGCCGCCTCCGGAATGTGACGGACCGCCGGAACTGTAGCCACCGCCCGAGTGCGACGATCGGCCGTTCGAGGAGAAGGTGCTGGCCGAGAACGAGGCCTGCGAGAATCCGTTACCGCTCGAGCCGGCCTGGTAGCTGCCTCCGCTGAAACCGTTGCCGCCGCCGCTGCCGCCGAACGAGGAGCCACCACCGAAGCTGGGAGCTCCGTATTGGCTCGAGGGAGTCTGGGAAGGAGCTCCATACTGGCTAGAAGGAGTCTGAGAAGGAGCTCCATACTGGCTAGAAGGAGGCCTAGCCGGAGCGCCGTACTGGCTAGATGGAGGCTGGGATGGAGCGCCGTACTGACTGGACGGGGTCTGGGCAGGGGCACCATACTGGCTCGATGGGGCTTGAGCGGGAGCTCCGAATTGACTGGATGAAGACTGGGAAGGAGCTCCGTACTGGGATGATGGTGGTCGAGGTGCTGGGGCACCGTACTGAGACGATGGCGTCTGGGACGGGGCTCCATACTGGCTCGAGGGAGTCTGCGCCGGGGCACCGTACTGGGACGATGGGCGGGAAGGAGCCGGAGCACCGTACTGCGAGGAGGGAGGACCCTGAGACGGAGCACCGTACTGTGATGAGGGGGGACCCTGCGACGGAGCACCGTACTGCGAGGAGGGCGGACCCTGCGACGGCGGACCGTACTGGGATGAGGGAGGACCCTGAGACGGAGCACCGTACTGGGATGAGGGAGGACCCTGCGATGGGGCTCCGTACTGGGATGAGGGAGGACCCTGCGACGGGGCTCCGTACTGCGACGACGGCGGACGCTGGGC
>NW_026456831.1:0-2318 GCF_943734635.1 Anopheles cruzii | reverse complement strand
AGCCATGGCGTACATAATATACATTACGAACACAAAATCGGTCAACAGTGACCCAAGTAGACCCATTACGTAGAGCTGAAACTGGAAGGCCAGGTTTAGGAAATACCTAGCAGCTGAATGCAAATCGAAGTATGGCAGCTCGTAGAGAAACAGTGGCACCGTTTCACCCTGTGTCATGTACATAAACATAGGATACAACAAAAAGGCGACTCCTGTGCTTATTAACAATACCAACAATAGACGAAATATGCGCCAAAGCAGACGACCCGTCTTCGTTAGAACGGCCACCTCTTCAGGAGTGCCTTTCTGGAAAGGTTCCAACACTTGCCGCTCGATCAGTTCGCCGTAACTTTTGAAGTCAACCATTTTCCAGAAAAACACGAGAAACTTCATGAAAAGCTGTAATTAAAATCACCAGTGATCGTATTCTTCAACCAAGATATGCTGCTTTTGCCGTTTGCTCATTACCTGTACCGCTGGTCCAAGCGTGATGAGGATCTTCAGCACATAAATAAAGTCATTTCGGTATTTGAGCACAGTGTAGGTGTTGCAGCCAAAATAAAAGAACAGCTGAATGATCACGGCACACGATGCTGGTTTGAACTTCGCGGGATCGGTCCAGACCTCGACTCCTACAATTTTCGACGTTAATATCAGATGCTTTTGCAGATTGTAGTAGCTTTCCAGCGTTGCCATTGTATACGACCGTTTCCCGTGATTGTTGCACACGTAATAACAGTGAGCCACAACCGATGGGATGTGCTACGTGTTGCTTCAATTGCATATCTTCACACCTTACTCCAGCCAACAACCGAACCAAATCACAATTAATAGAGCAATTAAGCACAATTTAATAGACCACACGGCACAAGCACAATAAGAGTTATAAATTTTAGATCATGTGAAAGACGAAACTGTGCAACACTATCGACAGTAACCTTGTTGTCGTTCGGATGGATTTTAAGTTTGATGGAAAACATCGATAGTCACTGCTAATCATGGCAGATACCTTGGCGTTGATCGATGAAACCTAACGAATGCCTCGTCTTCTAGTCTGTAAATTTTTCGCTAGGTATCTGGAACGCCAGGTTCACTAAATGCACGTAAACCGAATCGAATTAAGGTAACACATACAGAAACAGTGGCACCAATACAGACAGAACAATGTAGACAAACAATGGGTACAACAAGAATTCCAATCCGGTGGTGATAATCTTAAGATTAACCATTTTGAACACTAGCCACACTTGATGGCTAGTGCGTCTCAAGGCAGCCACTTCCACAGAATTCCCATTTTGAAACGGTTCGAACAATTCGCATGCTCGATCTGCCGTCCGATGGAGGAATGGTGGTACCTTCCGTTGTCTTATGAATTGATTTTGTATATGAAAAGAGTATGTCAACCGGGCAGTATGGCAGACGTGGAGATCAGGATGGGATATTGGGATTTGGCATGTCAGGTTGGGCCATAATCCTACATCAAGAACAGCATAAATTGCAGTTCGTAAAGTAATGAATACGAGCCTTGTGTCGGAATGGAACCCTGCACTAATGGATGTAACACAATGGAGTAGCTCTCGAGTTTTACAAAACAGTTTTATTTTGACACTCGGTTTTGTGACATTCTTTAGCAACGTCGCATACGTTGAACGTACAATTGCATACATTCCGGACATGCTAGTTCTATGATTTAATGTACTTTCCACTCTGCTATGTGGCGGAGCTGCATATACCGCTTTTTACTTCGGTTTGTGTGGTTCAGTAATCGGTTGAAAATTATAAAGCATCTTAATCGACGTACTGCATGACCAATACAAAAAACTGGTACAGTTTTTTCAAAACCTGTTGCAAAGGAAAACGGTATGTAAATATAAAATTTTATCATATCAAGCCACCAAAGCCGATATCTTACGCTTGAGTATGATTCGAAATTGACTGGCGCAAATCCATACATTGTCAGGACGAGTGGTCGCTGCTGGCGAAATAGCAGAAAACCAAACTCCTTGTGATGTTCCTTGGGCATCCGGTACCAAGATGTGGAGATAATGACGTTATACAATTCGTCAACCTTCGGTTAGTTTGAATGTACAGAGAATTTCAAATGGCGAAATTTAAAAAAAAAACCATAAAATATACCTTAAGCTCGACAAAGTGGCCCACGATGAAGAAAGCCGAAAGCTCCATAAACACCGCCACGAAGAACAAGTATACAGGATACCAATCCGTCTTAAAATCGTGAAAATAACAACTAGTACTAGTAATGTTCCTATCACTTACTATTATTTGCAACTTACCAGAGCTATTAACAACAAAACATC
>NW_026456830.1:0-2318 GCF_943734635.1 Anopheles cruzii | reverse complement strand
AGCCATGGCGTACATAATATACATTACGAACACAAAATCGGTCAACAGTGACCCAAGTAGACCCATTACGTAGAGCTGAAACTGGAAGGCCAGGTTTAGGAAATACCTAGCAGCTGAATGCAAATCGAAGTATGGCAGCTCGTAGAGAAACAGTGGCACCGTTTCACCCTGTGTCATGTACATAAACATAGGATACAACAAAAAGGCGACTCCTGTGCTTATTAACAATACCAACAATAGACGAAATATGCGCCAAAGCAGACGACCCGTCTTCGTTAGAACGGCCACCTCTTCAGGAGTGCCTTTCTGGAAAGGTTCCAACACTTGCCGCTCGATCAGTTCGCCGTAACTTTTGAAGTCAACCATTTTCCAGAAAAACACGAGAAACTTCATGAAAAGCTGTAATTAAAATCACCAGTGATCGTATTCTTCAACCAAGATATGCTGCTTTTGCCGTTTGCTCATTACCTGTACCGCTGGTCCAAGCGTGATGAGGATCTTCAGCACATAAATAAAGTCATTTCGGTATTTGAGCACAGTGTAGGTGTTGCAGCCAAAATAAAAGAACAGCTGAATGATCACGGCACACGATGCTGGTTTGAACTTCGCGGGATCGGTCCAGACCTCGACTCCTACAATTTTCGACGTTAATATCAGATGCTTTTGCAGATTGTAGTAGCTTTCCAGCGTTGCCATTGTATACGACCGTTTCCCGTGATTGTTGCACACGTAATAACAGTGAGCCACAACCGATGGGATGTGCTACGTGTTGCTTCAATTGCATATCTTCACACCTTACTCCAGCCAACAACCGAACCAAATCACAATTAATAGAGCAATTAAGCACAATTTAATAGACCACACGGCACAAGCACAATAAGAGTTATAAATTTTAGATCATGTGAAAGACGAAACTGTGCAACACTATCGACAGTAACCTTGTTGTCGTTCGGATGGATTTTAAGTTTGATGGAAAACATCGATAGTCACTGCTAATCATGGCAGATACCTTGGCGTTGATCGATGAAACCTAACGAATGCCTCGTCTTCTAGTCTGTAAATTTTTCGCTAGGTATCTGGAACGCCAGGTTCACTAAATGCACGTAAACCGAATCGAATTAAGGTAACACATACAGAAACAGTGGCACCAATACAGACAGAACAATGTAGACAAACAATGGGTACAACAAGAATTCCAATCCGGTGGTGATAATCTTAAGATTAACCATTTTGAACACTAGCCACACTTGATGGCTAGTGCGTCTCAAGGCAGCCACTTCCACAGAATTCCCATTTTGAAACGGTTCGAACAATTCGCATGCTCGATCTGCCGTCCGATGGAGGAATGGTGGTACCTTCCGTTGTCTTATGAATTGATTTTGTATATGAAAAGAGTATGTCAACCGGGCAGTATGGCAGACGTGGAGATCAGGATGGGATATTGGGATTTGGCATGTCAGGTTGGGCCATAATCCTACATCAAGAACAGCATAAATTGCAGTTCGTAAAGTAATGAATACGAGCCTTGTGTCGGAATGGAACCCTGCACTAATGGATGTAACACAATGGAGTAGCTCTCGAGTTTTACAAAACAGTTTTATTTTGACACTCGGTTTTGTGACATTCTTTAGCAACGTCGCATACGTTGAACGTACAATTGCATACATTCCGGACATGCTAGTTCTATGATTTAATGTACTTTCCACTCTGCTATGTGGCGGAGCTGCATATACCGCTTTTTACTTCGGTTTGTGTGGTTCAGTAATCGGTTGAAAATTATAAAGCATCTTAATCGACGTACTGCATGACCAATACAAAAAACTGGTACAGTTTTTTCAAAACCTGTTGCAAAGGAAAACGGTATGTAAATATAAAATTTTATCATATCAAGCCACCAAAGCCGATATCTTACGCTTGAGTATGATTCGAAATTGACTGGCGCAAATCCATACATTGTCAGGACGAGTGGTCGCTGCTGGCGAAATAGCAGAAAACCAAACTCCTTGTGATGTTCCTTGGGCATCCGGTACCAAGATGTGGAGATAATGACGTTATACAATTCGTCAACCTTCGGTTAGTTTGAATGTACAGAGAATTTCAAATGGCGAAATTTAAAAAAAAAACCATAAAATATACCTTAAGCTCGACAAAGTGGCCCACGATGAAGAAAGCCGAAAGCTCCATAAACACCGCCACGAAGAACAAGTATACAGGATACCAATCCGTCTTAAAATCGTGAAAATAACAACTAGTACTAGTAATGTTCCTATCACTTACTATTATTTGCAACTTACCAGAGCTATTAACAACAAAACATC
>NW_026456829.1:0-2318 GCF_943734635.1 Anopheles cruzii | reverse complement strand
GCCACCACCAGCTTCTCCTCGATGCAGCTCATCGCGTACACCTTGCCCCCGCTCTGCTCGTACGACCCGACACACTCCCGCTCCCGGGCGTCCCACAGCTTCACCGTGCGGTCCCAGCTGCCGGTCAGGATGCCGTTCACCATCGACGAGTACTCCACGCACTTGACCGCTGCATCGTGCGAACCGAGGTTGCTCTCGATGTGTGTGTTCAGATCGTACAGCTTCACGCCATTGTCCAGTCCGCCGCTTACCGTTTTGACCGAGTCCTGCAAAAAGGTCCCGGGTTAGCTGGTCTGCACCAACGCTCCCGGAGCAACGCGACGTACCAGAAACGAGCAGTCCAAAACGGGCGAAGAGTGAAAGAACTTGTGGCGCAATGTGTTGCTGGTCACATCGTACAGCCGCACGCTGGTGTCCCACGACGAAACGAGCAGGAACTGGTTGCTGGATGGCGCAAACTTGGCGGCCGATATCACGTCCACCGGCGCGTTCGTAATTTGTACCTCGCCTTTCTGCGACATTCTCATGTTTACCTTTCGACGGTTACTGCGGACGCGCTCTTCAAATCGAAGCGATCGAACGGCTTGGTTGGACAGCTGTCAAAACCTAGTACGTATCGTTCCGTGCAGAGGGCGCTCTAGTATCTGCGCCACCGGCTTTTGATGAACTTTATATTAATTTTGTATAAATAGCGACACAAACATTAAGCACAAATAATAAAGAAAAATTTGGCACAAAAGGATTGGTTGGTAGGTGGGGGGTGGTAGGTTTACAAAGCCTCCTTTCGCACGAAAGTGTTGGAGTTGTACGTGTAAGTAGGTATGCCACTTTCATTCGCAAACCGATCTAAGGGTTTACTTTTGAAATTAGTCTAAAGTGATAGAATCTAAAGATTAAGCGATATTCGTTACCGCTACTGAATATGTGTTTCTTTCTCCAGAGATAAAATGGACAAAGAATTGACTTCTTTCCCTGCCATGGTTGTTGTTCAAAGTTAGAGCTCATTAACCGTACGAATCGTAAAGGGTAAATATTTCGAACCAACCAGCAAAGCCGTTACACGGTTTGGGCTTGGGCTTTGCTTTGTGGTAACAAAAACCTCCTTCACACACGTGCCCACCAAAAGTGGGATTAATTAAACTCTCGTGGCTAAATACTTGAAAACATTCTGTTGTCATTTCGGCAAACAGATTATGATATTTATTTCCAGGGCGTTATCTCTCGGCATTATCTCGCGGCGTCCCACCGTCTCTTTTTTGGAGAAGAATTTCTTCATAACACGTGACTCGCAACCGTTCTGGAAAAGCCCGGTCGAGACAAGCTGTGGCACGCTTTGCAGGACGCTGTTTTCGTTTTTCTTTTAAGCGCAACACACGCAACCTCGGCCCGTGTGCTGCGGCGCGCTTGCGTGTCGCGGCGAAAAACTTTCCCAACCGTCGTGGGAGCCGAGGCTTACGCCAGAGGGCTTTTCTGCGGCTTTCACACCGCGACACCGCGCGGCGTGGATGCCCTAAGTCCGCGAATCTCGACACCACGCGGAAGCTCAGCTCGCTCGTCGGCGTAATCTAATCTTTTAATCCATTCGACGAGCGACCGAGCGACGCCCAAACAAGTTTAATCAGTGCCGTTGGCAGATTTTCTTCGATTTGGTGTCGCGGGAAGAAGCGGCCAACTTTCACTAGACAAACAGGGATAACAGGACAGGGAGAGAGAGAGAGAGGTAGGGAGAGCGTTCCGTTTCTGTCGCTGTTCCCCGTTGAACTTTGTTTTGCGCGGATCTGTTGATTCCAAGTTCCTTATCCGGCTCATCAAAAAGCCTCGCTTCCGTGCAGCTTCAATAACAATTATGCACGTGTGTGTGTGTGATAACCGGCAAGCCGTGGAAAATGGTTTGCCCATTTCCGGCGGTTCGTCGCCCGGAGTTTCGAATGATTTTCAGAAGCTCGGCATAATTTCAACTTCTGACGATGGCCGTGAAGCAGAACGTGCGGTAGTCAGGGATACAAATTACGTTCCCGTACGCTCTCCACATGTGCGCGCCCAGTGTGAGCGAATGTTGTGGCCGTGGTAAGGTTGCTAAATAATTAACGATCACGCTTTGATTAACAAATCTAACGGGCGTACAAAATGGCGATACAGTTCGAAACTAACTGTGTATGGCGGTGTTATGAGGGTTGATTTAATTATGTTATAACACACGTGGACGTTTGAACTAATTTCTGCAGCACAGTTAGAATCAGTTCACGTGCCGTGGAAATGATTGATGTAAGGATGCTGTCAGTTAAGCGGCGAGAATATCGATCTGCCCGCTTAACTGT
>NW_026456828.1:0-2318 GCF_943734635.1 Anopheles cruzii | reverse complement strand
AGAATAATACAGTATCCCGCCTTTCATGTGGTACGCCCCATAAGGTCTGTTACCAATAGCCGCCGATATTGGTAGAGCCAGCTAGCCGCCACTGGCATGCCAGGCCGCAAACAAGCTGCGAACAAGTTGCAGACCCGCGTACGAGCCAAGAGAGACGATCACCGATCGACTCACGAGTGAGAGAGGTAGGATCATCGGTCGACACTCTCTGGGACACTCTTGGCATTACGGAAGAACCAGGAGTGATAAGCGAAACGCCGGACCAGGCGGACTAATTTTGAGTCGCTTCTTTCGGATCGCTTCTTTCGTGATCGATAATAAAGGACTTCAAGATACGGAACGGTCGCGGTGTTTGACTATTACCAACAAGGTCCTTTACCGAGGATTTCACAAATTGCTTTCACCATGTCGTCTTTCTGTTGACCGTGCCTAATACGCGCCGTAATCTCTGATGTCACTATCATAACTCGCAATGGATACCGACTAAGACAATCTACGTGTCGCAGTCGCGTTCCAGGTCGGTGTTCCACTTCAAACTTAAAGTCTTGGAGGCATATCACCCATGGTAGCACTTCATTAGGTACTTCTGCCTTCTTTAACGTCTGCTTGAACGCGTTACAATCCGTAACCAACTTAAAGGGTACACCCAACAAATATCTTCGGAATTTCTTGGTCGCTAGGAACACTGCTTTCGCTTCGAGAATGTAACTGTGCTTTTTCGACTCTGATTCAGTGGTTTTCTTGCTCCAAAACCATACTGGATGAAGCTTCCCGTCAAACCACTGCATCAATACAGCTCCAAACCCGTCCTTAGAAGCGTCTGTATGAAGCTCAGTCTTCGCTCCTTGCTCGAACAATCTCAGCACTGGTTCCTTGATCAGTTGTTCTTTCAACTCGTTAAATGCAGCTAGTTCCCTATCGGATATTTCAAAACGACTATCTTTTTTCAACAAATCTGTCAACGGTCGCGCAATCTCCGCATAACCCTTTATGAACTTACGGAAAAAACCTGTTAACCCCAAAAACGCCTGTACTCCTTTCACGTTTGGTGGGACTCGGAAATTTTTTACCGCCTTGACCTTTTCTATTCCGGGAGATATTGTACCGTTCTCCACGTAATGCCCCAGAAAGGTGATCGATTGTTGTAGAAAGAGGCATTTTTTCCACTTAACCGATAACCCAGCCTCTGCTGCTGCCTCCAATACTTTCTTCGTTTTTTCTAGACACTCGTTATCCGTTTTGCCATGAATGACAACGTCATCCATGTACAAATCCAATATGTTATCCGCGATCAATTCTCGAAACACATGATTTACAAACCGGATGAACGCCGCAGGTGAATTACAAAACCCGAAAGGTGCTCTGTTGAACTCGAATAATCCTCTCTGGGTGGCAAATGCGGTATACTTTTTTGACTCTTCCTTGACTGGGACATGGAAAAAGCCATTCTCAAGGTCCATGACTGTAAACCACCTGGCGTCTTGCAATTTGTCCAGCACTTCCTCTACTATAGGCACCGGAAAGCCATCTTTTAACACGCCTGCGTTCAATTTCCGATAGTCAACGCACACACGGTTGGACCCATCTTTTTTCTTCACCACCACAACCTTGCTTGAAAAGTCTGACGTCGACACACGCACAATCCCTTTCCGTAACCAATCTTCTACTTGTTCGTTCACTACTTTTTCCTCAGAATACGCCAGTCGACGCGGTGGGTCTCTGAACGGTCTTAACTGTTCATCGGGCACAATCTCCATTTCTATCGGACATGACTCGAACTGTTTGGTTTGGTTTGGAACGCAGTTCGCAATTAATTCCGTTATTGTTTTGCGAAACTTCGTTGGCACGGATATTTCGTCTTCTTTGCACAATAACACTTCGGCGGTAGACTTGATTGCATACTTCCTCCGCGGGGACAGTTCGACTCCCTCGTGCGTTATTCTCGCTTCCACATAACGCAGTGCTGCTCTCCCCAATACGGCATCGTAGCCCATACTGCTACGAGGTACCACGTAGAATAGCATTTCTGGGTACTCGCATTGGTCGATGCATACCGGCGTCAATATTTTTCCCGATGCTGGCGTTCTTTTTCCTCCGAACCCGAGGAAACACATTTCCGCCGGCATCACCACCGGGTCTCTGAGCGATTCCAAAATGTCCTCCGACAGTAGATTATACTCGCTACCCGTGTCAAAGAGCGCATTCAACGCTCGCTCAAATTTATTTATCAAATTTACCATGGTGGTTTACCATTTACCATGGCGCGATTATCAAATTTACCATGGTGCCACCATGGTGGTCACCATCTTCGTCTGCAT
>NW_026456827.1:0-2319 GCF_943734635.1 Anopheles cruzii | reverse complement strand
TGCGAAAACTCGGCGTAATTCTCCCACACCGTCATGTTGCCCTTCTTTTCGAAGAACCGCACCTTGATGTCCTCCTTGACGACCTTTTCGCACAGCAAGATGATCTCCTTGCCGCCACACACCGGGGCCGTGCTATCGCTCAACCGGCAGATGATCAAATCCGACATCGCCTTCTTGTCGTAGATAATGTCCGAGACGACGGGCGCCAGCGGTTCCGTGAACCGGCCACGCTGCTGTCCCTCGAGAAACACCTGGAAGCACAGCCGGACGGCATTGAGGTCGATGGAGCCCGGTTCCTTGGCGTGAGCGAATCCGGCTGAAAGGGGGAAGTTTCGATTAAGGGCCTGATCTTGACCCTCGGCGATCAGTCGGACACTTACTTCGGAATGGATCGACTCGGATCTCTTGTCGTAGTTTGAGCGCATCGTCGACGTCCTTTTTCCGAACGCACTGGATGCCGAGGTTGTTAAAGTTGTAGCTCATGGTGGTACTGTTGATCTCTACGGTACAAACACCCTTCCTGCAGTGTTCCTTGCCGACCAGATTGTGTGGATGAGGTTTATGGTTTGGGCCCTCTTTGGCCACGCAAGACACGACTACCACGGCTCTGCCACGATATCCGTGCACCTGTATGCTCGGGAAGGTCTTGTGATCGGCCGTCGTGTTGACACCGGGAATCGATCCGGCTGAGCGACCTTCGCACTCATAGCGAAAGCGTAGCGCCTTCGGATGTGGCTGCTCGGTGATCTCCATATACGGACGTTGCGTAGGTAGCGGTGGCATTATTTTGGTATTACCCGAGAAACTATTCGACACGAAACGAAAAACACAGATTTGGCACAGCCTATGTACAGGTTCATCCGAACCACAGCGCACAATTGAGCCTCTTTTATAGATGCCAGCCAACGTACTTCGAATCTCAAGCCTTTCGCACTTTATGACCTGCACAGTGCAGGTGTACGGCGCCACTCCCGTGTCTAGGATCGTGTTTGCTGACCTGTGGCTTCTCCAGCAATGCGTACCCAGAACGTTTTCTGCATCAAAACTGCACATACGGGTTATGAAAAGGACGCTGGGCATTCGACCCGTGAAACGAAATTCGACGACAGGTGTCCGTTGGACGTTGGCAGGAACACGGGTAAAGACGGACCTGAACCACGTCTCGGAAACCGTTGAAAAGCACAGGTAAATACGAGGGCCAAGCGAACTGGTCACAGACAGAAACAGTTGATTGGAACCGTTTAATAACAATTTAGCGATTATATGGTAAAACTGTCCATACTTGAACCTCTTGAGCGAACTATTAATACGGAGTGTGGCTCGTTTGGCCTTCTAATGACACGCAATCTATCACTGCCGTGCTGGATAAGTAACGAAGGTGTAAACAACAAGCGAATCGAGTAAATTGGCCAATCAACAGTTTGTTGATGGGCGAGAAGCGAAATGCGAGCGATGTCCCATACACATTAATGTCTCTGTATTAATTGCCTGTGC
The DNA here is from genome assembly GCF_943734635.1 of Anopheles cruzii. Taxonomy (NCBI): domain Eukaryota; kingdom Metazoa; phylum Arthropoda; class Insecta; order Diptera; family Culicidae; genus Anopheles; species Anopheles cruzii. The sequence continues at coordinate 825 of NW_026456827.1, read as the reverse complement.
ATTTGTTATCCAATAAAGTCATTTTACCATCAACACCAGCATGCTTGATGCGGCATTCTCGGTGCACGTCATTAACCTCACAAATAGCCTTAACACTTTCGAACGCCAGCTGTGGAATGTTTATAATTTGCAAATTACTGTTCTTCTCTGTTCTGTTTCCCTTGGATCCCTTCACATTTTGTGCGAAAATACTATAGCTCCGACGATCAACGAGCCTCCAAAGGAATCGCGAAGTGGTTGATGACCAAATGTAGAAAATTTTTACTGGTTGATTGGCTTTTCAATACACCGTGAGGCTATGGATTATGGGCATGCAGGAGATTCAGTTTGTCGTCTAAACAATCGGTTTTGCGGTCCTTTTCATACGATACACACATACATTCGCCAATGCAAGAGAAGCCTTTTAATTGACATTGTCCAAACTGAACGAAAGGAACTACCGATCTAGTAATCTTGGGAAATGGCTTGGGCGAAAAGTTTAGAGCACTGAGGTCGGTTCAAGGGAACTATAGTTTTAAACAGATTCCATGTCCTGCAAAACTAGAACTAAGGATAGGGAAAATATTATTTGCAGCGAAACTCTTGGTATTTAAGTACAGGTGGAATCTTCATACGTAGAACACAGCTATGCTCACGGAGTAGGCCAAGAAGCTCTAAGGATCTCTACCAATCGAACCGATAGCGAAAAAAAAACACTTACCACATTATTGATTCAATCGATTCTTCATAAATAAAAACATCCGTACAACATTTTCCTGGCGTTTGATCAGTTTAATGTAAAAAAACTTAACAATCAAATAGACACGGTTACGGCGTTGGACATGG
>NW_026456826.1:0-2319 GCF_943734635.1 Anopheles cruzii | reverse complement strand
CCATGTCCAACGCCGTAACCGTGTCTATTTGATTGTTAAGTTTTTTTACATTAAACTGATCAAACGCCAGGAAAATGTTGTACGGATGTTTTTATTTATGAAGAATCGATTGAATCAATAATGTGGTAAGTGTTTTTTTTTCGCTATCGGTTCGATTGGTAGAGATCCTTAGAGCTTCTTGGCCTACTCCGTGAGCATAGCTGTGTTCTACGTATGAAGATTCCACCTGTACTTAAATACCAAGAGTTTCGCTGCAAATAATATTTTCCCTATCCTTAGTTCTAGTTTTGCAGGACATGGAATCTGTTTAAAACTATAGTTCCCTTGAACCGACCTCAGTGCTCTAAACTTTTCGCCCAAGCCATTTCCCAAGATTACTAGATCGGTAGTTCCTTTCGTTCAGTTTGGACAATGTCAATTAAAAGGCTTCTCTTGCATTGGCGAATGTATGTGTGTATCGTATGAAAAGGACCGCAAAACCGATTGTTTAGACGACAAACTGAATCTCCTGCATGCCCATAATCCATAGCCTCACGGTGTATTGAAAAGCCAATCAACCAGTAAAAATTTTCTACATTTGGTCATCAACCACTTCGCGATTCCTTTGGAGGCTCGTTGATCGTCGGAGCTATAGTATTTTCGCACAAAATGTGAAGGGATCCAAGGGAAACAGAACAGAGAAGAACAGTAATTTGCAAATTATAAACATTCCACAGCTGGCGTTCGAAAGTGTTAAGGCTATTTGTGAGGTTAATGACGTGCACCGAGAATGCCGCATCAAGCATGCTGGTGTTGATGGTAAAATGACTTTATTGGATAACAAATGCACAGGCAATTAATACAGAGACATTAATGTGTATGGGACATCGCTCGCATTTCGCTTCTCGCCCATCAACAAACTGTTGATTGGCCAATTTACTCGATTCGCTTGTTGTTTACACCTTCGTTACTTATCCAGCACGGCAGTGATAGATTGCGTGTCATTAGAAGGCCAAACGAGCCACACTCCGTATTAATAGTTCGCTCAAGAGGTTCAAGTATGGACAGTTTTACCATATAATCGCTAAATTGTTATTAAACGGTTCCAATCAACTGTTTCTGTCTGTGACCAGTTCGCTTGGCCCTCGTATTTACCTGTGCTTTTCAACGGTTTCCGAGACGTGGTTCAGGTCCGTCTTTACCCGTGTTCCTGCCAACGTCCAACGGACACCTGTCGTCGAATTTCGTTTCACGGGTCGAATGCCCAGCGTCCTTTTCATAACCCGTATGTGCAGTTTTGATGCAGAAAACGTTCTGGGTACGCATTGCTGGAGAAGCCACAGGTCAGCAAACACGATCCTAGACACGGGAGTGGCGCCGTACACCTGCACTGTGCAGGTCATAAAGTGCGAAAGGCTTGAGATTCGAAGTACGTTGGCTGGCATCTATAAAAGAGGCTCAATTGTGCGCTGTGGTTCGGATGAACCTGTACATAGGCTGTGCCAAATCTGTGTTTTTCGTTTCGTGTCGAATAGTTTCTCGGGTAATACCAAAATAATGCCACCGCTACCTACGCAACGTCCGTATATGGAGATCACCGAGCAGCCACATCCGAAGGCGCTACGCTTTCGCTATGAGTGCGAAGGTCGCTCAGCCGGATCGATTCCCGGTGTCAACACGACGGCCGATCACAAGACCTTCCCGAGCATACAGGTGCACGGATATCGTGGCAGAGCCGTGGTAGTCGTGTCTTGCGTGGCCAAAGAGGGCCCAAACCATAAACCTCATCCACACAATCTGGTCGGCAAGGAACACTGCAGGAAGGGTGTTTGTACCGTAGAGATCAACAGTACCACCATGAGCTACAACTTTAACAACCTCGGCATCCAGTGCGTTCGGAAAAAGGACGTCGACGATGCGCTCAAACTACGACAAGAGATCCGAGTCGATCCATTCCGAAGTAAGTGTCCGACTGATCGCCGAGGGTCAAGATCAGGCCCTTAATCGAAACTTCCCCCTTTCAGCCGGATTCGCTCACGCCAAGGAACCGGGCTCCATCGACCTCAATGCCGTCCGGCTGTGCTTCCAGGTGTTTCTCGAGGGACAGCAGCGTGGCCGGTTCACGGAACCATTGGCGCCCGTCGTCTCGGACATTATCTATGACAAGAAGGCGATGTCGGATTTGATCATCTGCCGGTTGAGCGATAGCACGGCCCCGGTGTGTGGCGGCAAGGAGATCATCTTGCTGTGCGAAAAGGTCGTCAAGGAGGACATCAAGGTGCGGTTCTTCGAAAAGAAGGGCAACATGACGGTGTGGGAGAATTACGCCGAGTTTTCGCA
>NW_026456825.1:0-2322 GCF_943734635.1 Anopheles cruzii | reverse complement strand
GGGGGGGCTCCCATACAAACGTAACGTACCGTAACGTCCCATACGTAACGTCCCATACGTAACGCCCATACGTAACGTCCAACGTTTTCGAGCAAGTCGAACCAAACTGGGCAGGCGGGAGTTTTGGGGAAGGGGAAATGTTCTGGTGAATGTTTGAAACCCCTCCCCTCTTTACAAAGGGGGGCTCCCATACAAAATCAGGGCAAATGTCAGCAAAGCTCGGATAATTTTCAAGCAATTTGAGTCAAACTCAGGTGGTGGGAGTTTTGACATGTATCCAACGGGAAGCCGATCGGATACGTCACCGGGAAACGGAGGAGTAGCGGGAGGCGGGAAGAAAAATTGAATTGAATACATCACCGGGAAGCCCGATCGTTTGAAAAGTTGGAGTAACGGGAAGCGAAAAGGGGAGCTGATCGGATACGTCACCAAGAAGTCCTCTGAAACGCCTCCCAATCGAGAAATAAGGATGAAATGAGGCGCAGCGACGCGCGCCGGGAACTGCTAGTGATACATAATAAAGGTACATAAAAGTGGGCAATTTTATCACTCTCTCTGAGGTTGACATATCAATTTTTGGAATCTACGCATCCCAGAAACTTTGTTAATAGTACCTAGTATCTCAACCGAGAAAATACGTAACTTATTTATGTTAAGGAAATATAACTGCAGTTCTCAATCTATGAAATCGCCTAATGACCGCCTTTTTCTTGGGCCAGGTTCTCTTCAGGAATGTGTTAGTGTTAAGTTCCAAAGTCTTGTGATAAACTCGAAGCTACTTAAACAGTGTTATGCATCAAATATTTATTAATTGCTTTCTAACTCTTTTTATTTCAGATGGCAGCAGGCGTAACAGTGATGGTGAACAGAGAAGACAGGTTAGTTTGAAAATTTATGAATATTAAAATATATCAGGTTGGGGAAAAAGTAATCGACGTTTTTCACAACAGCTGCCTTTTGTGATCGATATCTCGTGAAGTACTGACCGTACAGCTTCAAATTTAGGCTCGTTTTAAAGCTGATACTTTACACCTAAAAAAATGCTTTGATTGTTTTTTGTTTGTTCCATTCGTTTGTGAGTTACAGGGTGTAAACAATGGAGGTCAACTAAGAGAAAATTCGGTACATTTTACAGTTTCTCTTAGAAAACGGTGTAAATTCAAGCTAGACCGCTGAAATTGTGCATGGTGTTTGTGATGCCGACACTTTATAAGCTAGCTAGGTCAAATTTTGGTTTCGTTGACCCGTTTCAGCTATTTTTTTATGTTTAAGTTGCACCTCGCACAGGCAGACCCGCCATCGAAAATGTCGATAAAATCACAGAAATAACCAAAGTTCATCAGCAGTTTAGTAATCGGAGCATCGGCCAAGAGCTAGAGATTAACTATCAAACAGTTTTAGGCCATTTGCGCAAAGCTGGATTCACAAAGAAGCTCAATGTTTTGGCGCCAACCTATTTACATAAAAAAACATGATGGCTCGAATTTCCATCTTCGCAATTTTGGCCAAACGGAATGAAATCGACCCATTTTCTAAACGGATGGGTACTGGGGATGAGAAATGGGTCACTTACGACAATATTGTGTGAAATCGGTCGGGGTCTAAGCGTGGTAAAGCTGCTTAACCGGTGGCTAAACCAGGAAAAACGGCTAGGAAGGTTCTACTAGGTATATGGTGGGACTTGAAAGGAACTGTTTATTGTGAGTTACTTCCGTGTAGCCAAACACTAAATTCAGATCTCTACTATCAATTACTGCACCGTTCGAAGCTAGCAATTGACCAGAAATTACCAGAATCGGCCAACGGAAGAGGTTTTGTGTTCCACCAGGGCAACGAAATGTTACGCACGTCTTCAGTGACTCGCCAGAAAGTTCAGGAGCTTGGATGGAAAGTTTTAATGCATCCACCGTATAGTCCGGACCTTCCACTAAGCGATTGATACCCTTTTCGCACATTACAAAATTTCTTGAGTGATGAAAAACTGAGATCAAAAAAGGATTGTGAAAATGGATTGCTCGAGTTTTTCGCCAATAACAACTAAGCCTTCTACGAAAGAGGCATTTTGGAGGTAATTTTAAAGAGGCAACAAATTTTCCAACAAAATGGTGCATATTTGATGCAAATCGGACAATTGAAAGTATGTTAAATAATGTTTTAAAGTTCGCGCAAAAAACGTCGATTACTTTTTCCCCAACCTGATAATATGCGCAATTTGGTAATGTTTCGTTAGTAGTTTTATGTTGATCAACACAGTCTCAACAGTGTTGTTATTTTTTTTTTCAATATTTTCCCGATGCGGGAACCATCCTGTTTCTCCCCCCC
>NW_026456824.1:0-2322 GCF_943734635.1 Anopheles cruzii | reverse complement strand
CGAATATTCATAGACTTTATTGCTTCGATTTCTAGCGACCGCTTTTACCATACAAATGGTTTCGTGACTAGCGTTCTCCCCATAAATGTTCTAAATAATACATATCCGCATGTTGGCAGACGATTTTATTCAGTACCCAGCCGTAAAAGCCATTTTTGGTTGAATATCGAGTTCGAAAATTAGTACCATTGAAAGCGAGATGAAACGACATTTTGTTCACATTACACACCCATGACCAGCAAATGTGGTCCGAAAGCATCACAACCCACAACTTTGAGAAAAAGAACAGCAAAACGAGAACTAAGCAAAGGCTATGAGGTAGCGTAAGAAACAAATCTGAGAGCTGATCAAATGTGAACTCTTCGGCAGGCTCATGTTAAGAGAGAGGATAATAAAACAAATTGAAGAAAGTATCTAACCGAGTCCTTATATCCCTTTGGCACATCCCTAGTGCCATCTTGCGTTTCATCGGAGCACCTTCTCCGTTGGCCAGCATCATATAAAACTGTCGTCTTCCACGCTGGATCAGTGCGAAAGGTAGGTACGTTTCGCTGAAATAGCAAGGTTTAATGGGCACCGATGGCACCTTTATCGCTAGACTTTAGCGCAGCCACAACCGAAACATTTCGGGTGCATTAAGGATCGCCGTCCGAATCGATTGCGTAGATGAAAGTTATGATTTTGGGTTCGATTACCTTTCACCCAAGAACCGGTGGAGCGTAACGAAAGGTTACTTTTATTGTTACATTCGTTGCATTTTCTTCCATTTTTTGCATCAAGCCGTGGTAATAAAACGAGCTTCGGTCAATTTTTTCCTGTTAGGATCAGGGAGATAAAAGGATTTCAGCACACTGCAAGAGGAATAAATCATTCGACCATGCGTTAAAAAACAATAGCAACGATTACCTTGGTTTTCTAGCTAACGTCTAAATTGTGAAAGGCACTAGGACTCTCAGCTAGCGTTCCTAACTTCGCGGTCGAGGAGCTGCTTCCGATGCTAAATGGCTCTCGAAAACCCTTCTGCAGTTACATGCCCTGAAGTCGTTCTACGTTGCTCGGTGGCTGTGCAAGAAGTTTGAACTCATTTCATCAATCACTAACACCAAGTGGCACATCTCTTTTCCGGCTTGGTTTCCAAAGCGAAAATGTTCCGTCAAGAAAGATAATCGGATCCACTCGTGAGTAGATCCCTGTCAGCTGTCAGGGGAGAGCGATGCAATGAAGAAGGTTTCACTTGGGGTTTCCTTTTTAATGGTGGATCCGTCGTGGAAAGAACGGACAATGTTTTAACCTCGCAGCCACCAACTTGATTCGCTCAACAATATAAACGAAACACCTTCAACACAGCAGAAAATTGAGGAGGAACATGCACAAAATGAAGATTTGTACTCTTCTATTAGATTGCAAAATGCAAATGAATTTGTGGGAGTACATATTTTCAAAGGGACACTTTGCTAAATTATAGATTGAAATTTGAATTGATTAGAAATTTGTGTACGTCAAGTTATTGTTATACCCAAAATTTGCCACTTTTTAAGTATTGCAGGCGAAAAACGATTGATGTGTACAAGCTGACCAACCCACATTAGATCGGGACCGTGTAAAAAAAAAATTGAATTATATTCCATATTCCAGAACTGCCTTCAATAGTTCAACAGCACTAATCGGCAGCCAACTAGCCATTTTAAAAACTGTTCAACCGGATGAATAGTTTCTTAATCTAACAAAGCAGAGCAGACAGTATCAAATATGTCATGAGTAAGTACGAACAGTTCATGAAAAACAAAGCTAAAATGGTATAATAAATTTAATTTTACCATTTCTACGTAAAAGTTCGTGCACTTATACTAATAAAGATACCGAAAACATTTTCCAAATAATCCAATCCAATCGTTTTCTTGTCAGCACTGTTTTCATAAAGTGCCATATCTTAAACCAGATGAAATTTCTGGTACATGATTGCTTAAGATGCCACGCTTTTGAAAGCCGATCGAAAACGTGATCAACGAAATATTAAATAAAAAATTCTAACCGTTGCCAAATTCCAAGGTTTCAAATAAAATTGTCATTGAAGATCAAATACGAAAGAACAACCAAAGATTAAATGATAATTTATGCAACGAATTAAGTTCGATCACCGCATCACATCGAATCGATCATCGATCCCCTTTAGTTTTGGGATATTTTCAAATCGTCATAGCGTCAGCAACTCTTGAAGTCTAAAGTTATGAAAACGATTGCGGATTTTATTTTTTCATGATATGAAATCATGGATATTGTTAGATACTAAGATAGAAAGTGATCCCGAAGGACCGCGCGGTA
>NW_026456823.1:0-2323 GCF_943734635.1 Anopheles cruzii | reverse complement strand
CTGGTGGAAAGTTTTCCCAAAAGCGAACGCGCGACGCGGCCATTTCGGCGAATCAATTCCCTCCCGGCCAGGGACCCCCCCCCCCCCCCAGAGAACGATTTCGTGGCCCATAAGCCTCTTTGCCCCGGTGTCGGACGGGGGGGTTTTGTTTCTTTTTCCGGGTGCGTGCGTGTGTGTGTGCGTCGCTCAAAGTGGCCCCCGGTTTTTTCGGAGGCCCCATTTTCCGAGCGCCGAGCGCTTTAAATTTTGGTAACGATGATGGCGTGTCCTTGCTGCGTATGGCTCGAGAAGTGAGCCCGGACACGGGCTGAGAAGTAGCGCCGCCCAAGCGCTAATGATGCCGGGCTGGTGTTAAGTCCTTTTCCGGGACCGGCGGCCCCGTGGTGTGTCGTGGTGTGCGTGTGTTTTCCGACACACACGGTAATGCACACTCCCCGCTGCCGCATTTACCGATATTTTATGCGTTTCAGTTTCTTTTTTTCGTTTCATTTTCCCCTTTTTGCTTTCGCTTGTTGTCCCCGCCGCATCGGAAGTGCTTTTTTTTGTGCTGCTCCCTGCCAGCGAAAAGGATTCCTCCGGAACACCCGGATGCGATGCGACCGGGTGCGATTTCGTATTCAAATTCTTCACCATCCGCGCTTACACGCTTTTTCAATCTCACACGCAACGATTTATCGGCGCTTTGGTCCTGAGCTGGGCCCGCCGCCATTATGCTCACTACCTTTCCTCTCAGCTCACCGTGTGAGAGTGCGGCCAGGGAAAAAAAAAGTGCGCAAAACTTATAATCAAAAGCGGCCAAGAGGATGGAGAAAATTTTAATAAAACACCCAGTGACCCCCCTTGGTCCCCGTTGGCGAACGGGGAACGACGAAACAATTTTTATGCCCCTATGCGGGCTCAACCGAACGGAAAATGGAAGTGGCAACAGCTGAGAAAAGGTTCCGATTTTCTTCCGAGGCTCCGGACTCATTCTCGCATCCCTTTCTCGCTCGCTCTCTCTCGCTCGCTCTCTCTCGCTCCCCGGTTCTCTCGGTATGCACGCTCTTCCGTGTTCCGGCACCGTGCTGAAAGATTAGATACAACTGTCACTGAAACGGCCGACGTGCCCGAGGGTTAGGTCGCCACCGGTCGCCATAAAATGCCGTGGCCCTCGGAAGGACCCCGCCAATGCCGGGGAGATCGTTCGAATAAATTGAATGCTTCTCGGCGCGGTAAAGGCCGGGCCGGGCAGCTGCTGCTTTTGGGGCCACCGTTTCGACCGATCCATCGCGCGGGCGAACGAACGGTCCTGGCGGTCGTTCGGGGGTCAGGGCACGGACAGTGTAAACGATTCGGCAAAAACGTGTTTCGGGAACCCCGCGGGGGGTGTGCATGGCGCACGCACGTGAGCCACCAGGCGTCCGCTTTACTTGACTTTTTGTTTTTATCCTTCGCCGGATGCCTCCATTTGGGGCGATATATGTTGCGTTTCGCACATTATTTGAATGGACGGAACATCAAAGAAGGTGCCGGCCCCGGGTCCATGGCCATTCGGCGCCATGTTTCAGGCTTCTGGGCTTCCGGGCTTCCGGGGGCCGGCCTCCGGAGGGTGGTCAACACAGTCACTGCCCCCCGAAAAGGGTGTCCATTAGTTAAATTAAAAGCACAATCAACTGCGGACCGGCGAGAGAGCCGCACACGGATGCCCGTGGCGCACACGAATTTGGGAGGTCCCAAATTGCTCAATTTTCCTACATCAGATGGGGTCCTTTAGGTGCGCATTTAGATTTCACCCCGTAACTCCCGATTCGATCGTTTCAAAATATTTAAATCGGTCGAATCGGGAAAAGTCGGGACCGGAATCTTCAACCTCCAAACATTCTGGCAACTTGCTCGGTGAGGCAAGGTGCCCGGTGTGCAATCAAAAGTGCATTCCGAGCACGCAGATTTGTGCGCGTCCCTCGGGGACGAAAGTGCATTCCATCTGCCGTGATCAATCGGCAAACGTTTCGAAACTCGCGAGCGTGCGCGAATCACAATCTGCCGCCAGACCGGTGAAGCCTTGAAAATAAATCCCCCGTTTTGAAAGAAACTACAACGGCACCGTGTGACTGTGTGTGTGTGCGAGAGAGAGAGAGAGAGAGAGCGAGAACCCAATAGGAATACACACGCACAAAAGGGTTATCGGTTGTGCAGCGCCGTGCGGAGGGGAGACGGATTTTCCGCTGCACCGCGGAGCGGCGCGGCCAGGGCGCTAGAATTTCCTAAGAATAGAAAACCGAGATCCGAGGGAATGTTCCACTTCACGCCCGCGGATCGCAACAACGGACTGTTGTTGTTGTTG
>NW_026456822.1:0-2325 GCF_943734635.1 Anopheles cruzii | reverse complement strand
ACATTGTCTACACTAAAGCAGGACACGCGTGAATGACTAAATTGTAGTATGGAATGGATCTTTAATTATTTGTTCCGTCTTGTCCTCCGATTTATGATGGACTACATTGTCAGTCCACAATGGCCATGGTTGGATTTGGTTACGCAAGAGACGTGAATAGGTGGCCATTTACACCCACTTTATCCTTATGTGGCAACGGGAAAGGTGTTTCACTTGCATACTCCTTTGCTTAAGGATACCTCAAACTAGTTTCACATATTGTGTCAGATTTCCTCTGTGATCGAAAGAGCATTCGCGTGCAGAAAAAATTACGCTACGACGAAAGGCCAACCGATTGACCGAGTGGTTCAAGCGGCATCACATTGGCGCACCACTATCAGTGCCCATAAATCATAACCTCATAACCATTTTTGTCTCGCGTTGACCTCGAAGATGTATAGTTTTACGAATCCATCGTGTGGTAGGCAAGGATTCGAGTACGATTCGAATCGGATCGAGACCCAAACTCGAATCCGTCGTTGGGAATTCCTTTGGCTCTTTTTGATGAAAGACTGTGGTTATTAAGATGAAGATGAAATATAAGAACAACGTGTGGCAGTTGAACTACTTAACCTCGCTTGATTAATTGAGTAATCGCTCAAAAAAGATGCGATGTCACGACCGTCGAAGGGCGGCATTTACCGTAAGCTTCAGCGGTGTATGCTCAATGTAAAAACAATCGACTTTTAATCGGACAATCGATCGGCCTTTTTATGCTCTTTATACATTATTTTGATCTTTCTGGACGCTGGTTCTATTCGCCACCTTGCGAAGTACATTCATTTTTTCGTGACTGCTTTCTGATCGCTGCTGTTTGTCCAGTGCTGTGAAATTAATTGCTTCAGAAGGATCACTGTTGCTGATGATCGGTCACTGTGAGGCCAATGTAATCGATCAATGTTCCCGAATCCGAACAGGAGATGAGTTCAGCACAACGGCGTCGTTCCTCTACGATTGCCATGCGTAAATCGCTACTGTAATCAATATTTCTCGTCCGTCCTTTCAACGGGGTGAGTTTTAAAATGAGAAGTCAAATTGAAATTGTATCGAAAGTGGTCCTTTTTCTGTAGGTTTAATTGCCATGCCTGATGACGCCCATCTTTTGTCAGGTGAAATCACAAATGATCATGAACGAGAGAGGATTGGTTGGTCCTTCATTGAGATAATACAGGTCACTACCTGAAACGGTGGGGAACATAATTAAGCACGCCCAAACTAATTGCCGACGTGTCCTGAGACGTGGTGTGAGAAAATGGCCTTTTTGTCACCCGTTTCGAGCCTTAATGAGACATTTCGACACGGACGTGAGAACCATGCATTTTTCGGCCTGGTTAACTTTGATGGCGATTTTTCAGTCTTTTGTGATTATTCCCCGTATCGACGTCCTTTCATTGAAAATTCATCGAAAAACAAGCCTAACGCAGCATGACGCTATATCGAACGGGTTATGCTAATGCTTTTCGATTTAAGCTACGATCTGAAAGAACGAGAGACGTTGATTTCCTTGTTTCAATAAAAGCTTTCCTTTTTCAAGAAATTTAAAAAAAAATGGTAACAACATTTTTTATCTATGAGACATCTAATAAATAAACATTTACTTTCAATATAATTATAATGCAACGGTATAAAATATATCAATTTTACCTCTCACCAGCCAATAATCTAAATTTAGGTACTTCTTTGTGCGATTTAACAATTTATAAATGGAAATTCAAATAATGTGTCTATGTCTATGGTCTATGTGTGGTTCGTATGGAGCGGGTGCTCCATACGAACCAAATCCATATGATACTACTTTTCTGACACCGTTGCGTGACTCCTAACTAACGATCTTCAACTAGAAGGGACAACTGCGAAACGACTGCGTTTCAAGTATTTTATTAACAGAAACATAAAAGCTCAGCAGCCAGCAGCGTGCGTGTCACGACAACTTACTTAGCACATTCTTTCTGCTAGTGACTCGTATTCCAGGCGACAATTCGTTAACTTTACATCGATTCGATCGAGAGTGACAGTAACTCGAGTTTCTTAATCTCCATTCGACAGCTAATTCACGCTGTGCCGTGTGCCGAATGACTGTCGTGTAAAATTCAACATCGACGAGCCCTGGTCGATGAGCTTGGCTACTTTCCGAGTGTAGGTAGCGTGCTGTGGTAACTTAAACTTGCTTGAGATGCGTAAGAAATTTGTCTCTTGCTGCGAATTTAATCATACAATCGGTATCCAAACGCTTCTGAACTACAGGGTGGTCAAATAAGCGTTCTCTTTTTGAACTACCCATTATTT
>NW_026456821.1:0-2325 GCF_943734635.1 Anopheles cruzii | reverse complement strand
TCTTCTGAAACTCTACCGTTCCAGGATACGAGCAACGATATGATTAACAAATGGAATTGTTCATGCAAATTTACCCTTGCGAAGAGACGCAGTAGCGCCCTAGAGAGAGGCCCGTCTCATGATTGATGAGTCTCCCCGACCGTTGTGACAATAATTTATTAATGTTTCGCACACGCTCATCTTACGTTCTCCTCCCACGAGTTCTCCTAACGTCCTAGGCTAGGCTACTACAATTATTCTGCCATCCAGATCACGTACCAAAGTGTTGCGCCATTTGTACCAGGCATGTGCGTGGCGCAAAATATTTGTTACAAATTGATAACATTCAGTGAGTAACTCTACCTCCGTAAACCGTTTAAATGATAGTCGAAGTACATTACTGGCGTGTATGTAGGACTTAAAAAATCTTCGGAAGCGCATATTCGCGCAGACCGTGACTGATGGGAAATAATGGCGACTGCTACTCCCAAATCCTCTCTCTGTAGATGTTGGCATGTAGTCATAAAAGTTTTGCTGGTATGTTTGCATTACCTAAACACGTTCCTTCCTTGGGCTACAAATAATCATGCGACATTCAAAACTGGGGATCGCGTTCCACGCCCTTCTTCGACGTGCTTGGCGTGTATCGTTCCGCTCTTTGAAAAGAACGCGGGAAGAGAACGATAAAAGTCTCCAGCACTCCAAATCTCTTTTTCGCCCTTTCCATAGGGCATCTGACAAAAAAGGCGTGATATCTCCACCACTCGAAGCACATTGGTCCTGCCACGTATCCTTACCGTTCTCATGAAACCCACTTCCTGTGATCTTTGCTTGGTACATCGGGCAACCCAGACCAATTGTTCCATTCCGTTCCGTTACTCAACTTCTTGGATAGCAACCCGTATTACGTGAGTGTGTTGCGGCAATTGCGCTGGTATGTAGCGTATTTTATTGATGATTTTGTTACGCCAGAGGAAAATCAATTTAAAATGCCAACCTCACATGAAAGGAGAGCATCTTTCTCTGGAGGAACAACAGAGACAGACTAAGAGAACCGGAAGATGGCACCGGAATCCAAAATAATACGATACATGGTAAAACGAATTTCGTCTTTTCGGCGTTTTGTGAGGAAGCTGGTTGGATTCTGAAGTTGCGTATATCGAGAAAATGTATGTTAAGCCACGGTTATTCTAGTACTATTTTTGGCGTCTTCTGGAGTCTTTGAAGCAGCAGTAAATGGGCCATGGAAATTGAGCAATGTTTCTTGTGCGTTTTTTCCTCCTTTTGAATCATTGGACTGGAATTTCAATCATCGGCAACTCATCGGTCGGATTAGACTCTGAGCATAAGCATCAAGTGATCACAAAAAAGGAAAGGAAGGAAAACCTGCGCTTCGCGATAGGTTCAACGATTAGAATGGCGGTTCCGAGCTTCGCGTAAATAAATAATAAAGTACCCAGTACTACACAGTCGTCGATTTGTCACAGGTCATCACATTTTACCGTAACCCCCAATATTGCCATTGTGGAACCTGCAATCTCTGTAAAGAAACGATTTATTTCCTTTTTTGCACTTTACTCTTGAGCCAATGGAAATTGAAAATGGGGTCTTTGGAACACCATTGAACCTTACATACGCGCACAGTGTGTTCGAGAGGCAAACACGTGGCGCTCCCTGACCAGGAAAGTAGGTCCTGAAGGTCGGCGCAGATTCAGAAAATTCCTCACATCCTTTGAACCGATTACCGGCACCGTGATCGTCCTCACGAGACGGTATGCCATCCCGACCCCGAAATACCATTAGCGGAAGGGAAATCACTTCAAGCACCTTGCTGGTGGTGCTCGAGAGTTGGGCGAGAGTTGCGTTGAAAATAAACTTCAAATGAACTTTGCAAACATTCCATCTTTTATGGTCGTTCATTGAACGGTTGACAGATTCTGGTGATTGCTTGCCATTGTGACGTGTTCTACTCACTGGCAGTAGCAGCATGTTACGGGCAACGAGAGAAAAATGCGTACCAATTTTCCGTTGGACGCTGCAAAGTTTTTCCACAGACCGAACACCGATATTCCGTGGCTCCTGGACCGCTACGGGACCTAATTGTGACGCAGGTATAAAGTTTTGCAATAAAAAGAACCACGTTCACTCGTATCTCTTGATGAGATTATGTTATCAGATATCAGGATCTACGGTATCCCCGTATTAGAGGACGAGGATTGTTTAAGTTTGGCCTAGTTTGTGATTTGCAGAGTGAATACAAAAAAATAAACGAGCGACGGTAGGATGGTCTTTTTGGGGATGAACAGTGGACTGAAAATGAATTACTCCTGGTTGTCACGTTATGAG
>NW_026456820.1:0-2327 GCF_943734635.1 Anopheles cruzii | reverse complement strand
TTGCGCTTCCCGACACCGGGGACCGGGTCCTTCCGGGACGGACGCGGGCACGGTTTAGCAAACCCGTTCGCCAATCCGCACCAACTGTTGGGGACCGGTTTCGGCGTAGGTTTCGTGCGTGTCCCCATTCCGGGTGGCCCGGGATGGTTGCTGTTTTTTTTGTTTTCGGTTGCCAGGGTTTTGCAACTGTTCTATTGTTTCGTGTTTCTTTTCCCGGTCGACAAAACCTGTCAGCCGCATTCGAGACGCTTCCTTCACCGGTGGGTGCATCCGCCCGCCCGGTTGGCCCTTGGCAAAGGCAAATGGAAATCGAAAGCTAGCCCAGCATAAATCTGTCAGCGTCCATGGAATACAACAACAACCTACTGAAGGCAAACCCAAAATAAAAAAACGATACCAATTAGGAATATTAAAAATCGGTTCCAGGCCCGCGGGTGCCGCGAAAGGATGCCGGCAGCATCCCTCTGACGTAACGGAAAACAAGAAAAGAAAAGAAACACAACGAAGGGGGCTTGAAACCGAGGCTGCGGCTGCGGCAAAGTTTCACCTCTGCAGCAGAAGGTGCAGGGACCCTCGCGTGTCTAATAATGATGAATGGGACCGACGGCGCTAATTAGATCCCGGGGCGCGAACGGGGCGCCTAGTGTGATTGGCATGCCGGGGGTAGCTTCGGATAATAAATTAGCGAATTAACAGCGGCCGATCCCGGTCGATAGGGCCGGGTGGTAGTGGTGATGGTGGGGCATGGACCAGACCTCGGGGAAACTGCCGGTAGAAGATGGTCATCGTGCGGCGCCGTGCACGGATATTCGAAGCGACGCTCGCCAGCGCCCTCTGCCTTCCGCAAATCCAATCAATTAACAAGGATCTTCTCGGCTCAGAGGCGCTTAAAATTGGCGAAACAAAATTGAAATTCAAACTTGACACGCGGCGGGCCAGAAAGGGGGCCACGGCAGGAGCAGGCAGGGACCGTACCCGCAGCAGACGGACGCAAAGTATAGAATCATGTCGTGCCGGTGACGTTCTGCGTTCCTTCTTGCTTTGTTTCCATCAGGCAATGGTCACCCTCCAGCAGCACCAGCAGCAGACTCACGAACCGGAACGAAGGCAATCATAAATTTGATAACTTTGATAACATTCCAAGCTCAGATCGTCCGGATCGACGCGTGGCGCGGGTGTGTGGGCGGCGGGCGTCCCTTGCGAAGATGAATCGGAAACAAAAGCATAAAGCATAGCCAGTGCGGGGCGCGCGCGCGCCGTAAATCGGCGAGTCGTGTGACAAAATTACGGCAAATCGATTGCGATGTAAAAGTTGGGCCGGCACGCTTCGTGAAATCGAACAAAATACCGCGGGGTACCGCGAAAAACCCATCGCCCTTCTAGGGCCCCCATTCGGCTTCAAGCAGCGTTCCGCAAAAATTTATGGCGCACCCAGCAAAGGGCGGAGATTAAAATAAATCCGGCCACGAAACCTGTCCCGGCCTGTGTGACGCTGCCGTTGATCAAAGGGCTCGGAGGCCCCCGGCGATCGCAGTTCCGGTTCCGGTCGCAAGGAAAGGAGAAAGGACGAATCACCGAAATTTCGGAAGATGATGAAATGAATTAATAAAACGAACGAATGGCCTGCTGAACCTGTTACTGCGGGCGGGATTGGGGTTGCCCGGTCCTGGCCAGACCTGGCCCCGGTAATTGGGTAGTAATGTATGATTTGCGGGCACGTTCGCTTCCTAAGCGCAACGGCACGTGACGATGATGTAAGTCGCAGGCGGTGAAAACATAAATATCAGCCAGCCAGCCGTCGGCCGATAACTCCAGGGGGCACCGGGGCTATGGATGTGACGATGCTTATCGACAGGATCTGCTCCCTGTGGGCTAACGTGTGCGCGCGGTCTGGTAATTGCTTGTGCAACCTACCGTTCTGTGTTTTGCTACGTTCCTTCGAGAAGCCAAGTTGAGATGATGGAACGCGTCGTTCGTTTTTGTGCAATCCGAATATCGTCGATTTGACAAAACCTTCTAGCCCGTAGAAAGCTCACGTTAAGCTAAAAGTATAGTAGCAGTTAATAAGGGTCTGTCAGGGAGAACCTATTCGGATTATAGGAGGCTTTATGCTGGAATGATTTTAACAAAACTTTTAAACTCATTTGTAAGAGAATTTGGAAAAAGTTCAAGTTTTGTAGATACAAATTCCAATGACGTACTTACTACAGCAAGAACAACAAACTACAGATCGGTTATAAAATGTTCATCCAATAAACCGAAAACGCTGGCTACGTTCGGCTGCCAATAAGCGACGTGCGAATGCGTAGCGAAACATCGCTTCACCG
>NW_026456819.1:0-2327 GCF_943734635.1 Anopheles cruzii | reverse complement strand
CAATATGGTGTGTGTGTCACTGGGAGCGGTACAGTTATCGAACAAGGTTGCTTTCTTCGAAGCAAGGATCTGATGGGGAAGCATCATTGAGTTTGGGCGTGTTCCAATGCTACGCGATCAACTCTCATCTTACCTTGTCCAGCGAACGATAACACTCTAGCCTCGCTTTAGTTTCAGTGGCCCCGTTTTTGGTGAACTTGTAAATCCAATCCCAGTGATGCAGCACATTTAGAGCCCTCGACGATATCATCTGCAAGAGGCTATTGAAGATCGAAGATCGTTCACTAGTTTGAAATCAATTTTGTGTTACAGCGGGGCACACACGTTTCTAAACTGCTCAGAATAGTACTCTTCAGCGCCCGGTGCTCTTCCATGGTATCACTGCCGATGGAGGAGGTAATGATCAAATTCAACGTGCATTTTCTGAATAGCGGCAGAAGCGAGATTTCAGCATCTTTTTCCATCATTGAGCTCATTTCATTCACTACCGCGTTGGCGCTGTGAGCAAACAGTGGAATGGCCATTTTTATCTTGTTAGTGCTGAATGCCGGACTTAAGGCTCTCCGGTAGCGCTTCCAGCGATCATCTGAAGTGGAACACAACGAAGAAGTCCAGTAACTTTAACCTTTCTGCGTAAGTTTCTGTAAATCTCTCACACATTTCCTGGTAAGTATTCCATAGTCTAGCTTCAAAAAGCCGTAAAAGTATGGCTTTTCCAGACACTTCGGGTGACTGAGCACAGCTTCGGCCAGCTGAGGATGGGACGTGCAAAGCAGCATTTGCGGACCCAGCCATATCGTGAACCATCGATCATTTGCCTGAAATGGCAACAGCGCACACTGGAACAACTGCGCTGGAGACTTCCATAGAAAACTTAAACCGTTCCCTATTACCGGATAGCACGGCTTCACGCTAGGGATATCCTTTGCGAATCTGTAGCGAAGCACGTAGTAGTAGTAGTACCAAACGCCTATCAGAAAGAACACCAATATTGAGAATAACATGCTGATGGCAACACAGTTGAACTGTAACTGAAACAGCCCACCGAGTAGGGCTCTAAACAGAACTCAAACGGAGCCTCAAGCAATGTGTGAAGGATATCGAGTTTTGCGATCGCACGAGCAGCGCATGATCGGAGAAAAGATACACACGCTTCTAAAACGATCGTGGTGAGAGCTCGATCTTACCTGATCTCAATCGGCCTGCCGAACGATTAATACTAGCAAGGTGGAATTTAATCCGAACCAATCGGAGCTCTGCAAGCGAAGGGTGTGAACAGGGTTAAAGCTGTAACACATTCGTCGCTCATCTATTACAATTTGCTCTCCGCAAACATTTCTGCACGTGATGGCTGTGCTCGCCCTGGTACTATCAGTGCACAAAGCAGTAACGTAGTGTTTACTAGTGTAACGTATAAAGGAAGCTTTTTTTGGTGGACAATTTTGTTTATCTGGACATTATCAACTTGCACTGTGCTCTTCTTCGAGAACAACTGCTTCCTGCATGACAATGACGAGCGTTACCGACTGCACTATCAGCGGGAGCTCTGTGCTCTAATTCAAGCAAAACATCGCTATCAGCTAGATATCGCACCCCCACAATGGTTTGGTGAACATGCATCTGGATCTTATCTGGATTTCTGTCTTAAGTTTTCTTTTAAGTCTAAGTGTTAAGTCTTCTCCGGCGTTCAGATGACTCAATACAAACTTGAAGATAAAACTCGGCCCAACGCACGTTTGACGCACAATTGTCGGCCTCGAAAGGAATTAGAGTTGTTAGTAGTTCGACATGTAGAGATACCGACAAAGCTGTATATGCACACACTTATTTCGTATTTTGAATAATTTTTAAAATCACTATAAACAAATTGATAGCGGGAGCGAATGATTACAAAGAACGCATTTGTAAGAGTTTTAATATTTATTTTTATCGTCTTCGCGCATTTAAGCCTTTTTGTCTAAGAGCTCAAAGTAGTCTGCATGACTCTTGATATTAACAAAACTGCGTTTAATTTTTTACGTTTTTTTTGTCATTTGTCCTCAGAATCATTCTAATCATTTGGTGCGCTTAAGTCATCAGAGTGTAGCGTGGCATATCGATTTTTGCACTTACGATTTCACTTCTTATGCCTGAGGTCTCTTCTGCAAAACTAACTTATAGTCTGAATTGAGCTTTAGGGTTAAAACGAAAAGGAACTGCAGATCTGCCATTGTAAGGTTTGTTTGCAAACGAAACCGTCTCAGGATGTTCAGAAGCATCACCTTCATAGTGATCATAGCGTACCGGCCTCCGATGCAGTTCCGCGAACCAGCACTAAAGGGAATGAA
>NW_026456818.1:0-2327 GCF_943734635.1 Anopheles cruzii | reverse complement strand
CAATATGGTGTGTGTGTCACTGGGAGCGGTACAGTTATCGAACAAGGTTGCTTTCTTCGAAGCAAGGATCTGATGGGGAAGCATCATTGAGTTTGGGCGTGTTCCAATGCTACGCGATCAACTCTCATCTTACCTTGTCCAGCGAACGATAACACTCTAGCCTCGCTTTAGTTTCAGTGGCCCCGTTTTTGGTGAACTTGTAAATCCAATCCCAGTGATGCAGCACATTTAGAGCCCTCGACGATATCATCTGCAAGAGGCTATTGAAGATCGAAGATCGTTCACTAGTTTGAAATCAATTTTGTGTTACAGCGGGGCACACACGTTTCTAAACTGCTCAGAATAGTACTCTTCAGCGCCCGGTGCTCTTCCATGGTATCACTGCCGATGGAGGAGGTAATGATCAAATTCAACGTGCATTTTCTGAATAGCGGCAGAAGCGAGATTTCAGCATCTTTTTCCATCATTGAGCTCATTTCATTCACTACCGCGTTGGCGCTGTGAGCAAACAGTGGAATGGCCATTTTTATCTTGTTAGTGCTGAATGCCGGACTTAAGGCTCTCCGGTAGCGCTTCCAGCGATCATCTGAAGTGGAACACAACGAAGAAGTCCAGTAACTTTAACCTTTCTGCGTAAGTTTCTGTAAATCTCTCACACATTTCCTGGTAAGTATTCCATAGTCTAGCTTCAAAAAGCCGTAAAAGTATGGCTTTTCCAGACACTTCGGGTGACTGAGCACAGCTTCGGCCAGCTGAGGATGGGACGTGCAAAGCAGCATTTGCGGACCCAGCCATATCGTGAACCATCGATCATTTGCCTGAAATGGCAACAGCGCACACTGGAACAACTGCGCTGGAGACTTCCATAGAAAACTTAAACCGTTCCCTATTACCGGATAGCACGGCTTCACGCTAGGGATATCCTTTGCGAATCTGTAGCGAAGCACGTAGTAGTAGTAGTACCAAACGCCTATCAGAAAGAACACCAATATTGAGAATAACATGCTGATGGCAACACAGTTGAACTGTAACTGAAACAGCCCACCGAGTAGGGCTCTAAACAGAACTCAAACGGAGCCTCAAGCAATGTGTGAAGGATATCGAGTTTTGCGATCGCACGAGCAGCGCATGATCGGAGAAAAGATACACACGCTTCTAAAACGATCGTGGTGAGAGCTCGATCTTACCTGATCTCAATCGGCCTGCCGAACGATTAATACTAGCAAGGTGGAATTTAATCCGAACCAATCGGAGCTCTGCAAGCGAAGGGTGTGAACAGGGTTAAAGCTGTAACACATTCGTCGCTCATCTATTACAATTTGCTCTCCGCAAACATTTCTGCACGTGATGGCTGTGCTCGCCCTGGTACTATCAGTGCACAAAGCAGTAACGTAGTGTTTACTAGTGTAACGTATAAAGGAAGCTTTTTTTGGTGGACAATTTTGTTTATCTGGACATTATCAACTTGCACTGTGCTCTTCTTCGAGAACAACTGCTTCCTGCATGACAATGACGAGCGTTACCGACTGCACTATCAGCGGGAGCTCTGTGCTCTAATTCAAGCAAAACATCGCTATCAGCTAGATATCGCACCCCCACAATGGTTTGGTGAACATGCATCTGGATCTTATCTGGATTTCTGTCTTAAGTTTTCTTTTAAGTCTAAGTGTTAAGTCTTCTCCGGCGTTCAGATGACTCAATACAAACTTGAAGATAAAACTCGGCCCAACGCACGTTTGACGCACAATTGTCGGCCTCGAAAGGAATTAGAGTTGTTAGTAGTTCGACATGTAGAGATACCGACAAAGCTGTATATGCACACACTTATTTCGTATTTTGAATAATTTTTAAAATCACTATAAACAAATTGATAGCGGGAGCGAATGATTACAAAGAACGCATTTGTAAGAGTTTTAATATTTATTTTTATCGTCTTCGCGCATTTAAGCCTTTTTGTCTAAGAGCTCAAAGTAGTCTGCATGACTCTTGATATTAACAAAACTGCGTTTAATTTTTTACGTTTTTTTTGTCATTTGTCCTCAGAATCATTCTAATCATTTGGTGCGCTTAAGTCATCAGAGTGTAGCGTGGCATATCGATTTTTGCACTTACGATTTCACTTCTTATGCCTGAGGTCTCTTCTGCAAAACTAACTTATAGTCTGAATTGAGCTTTAGGGTTAAAACGAAAAGGAACTGCAGATCTGCCATTG
Source organism: Anopheles cruzii (assembly GCF_943734635.1). Lineage (NCBI taxonomy): Eukaryota > Metazoa > Arthropoda > Insecta > Diptera > Culicidae > Anopheles > Anopheles cruzii. Next base: position 115 of record NW_026456818.1, on the reverse strand, counting down.
TAAGGTTTGTTTGCAAACGAAACCGTCTCAGGATGTTCAGAAGCATCACCTTCATAGTGATCATAGCGTACCGGCCTCCGATGCAGTTCCGCGAACCAGCACTAAAGGGAATGAA
>NW_026456817.1:0-2328 GCF_943734635.1 Anopheles cruzii | reverse complement strand
TACCTGCCGATTGGGATTTCCCAGTTTTGGTGTTCATTCATCATTACCTTTTTTTGATATCCGGTAAATGATTTCAGGTCGAAAAAAAATTATTTCGGTTTGCAACCGATCTTTAAAAGAGTTAGACCATGTCAACTTTTGTGCCTGAAAATGACGTTTTGCGAGGATTATTATTTTTCTGCTACCTCTTTAAGAAAACTGCTTCAGAATCGCACCAAATGCTTGTCGGGACTTGTGTTTGGAAGATCGCAGTGCTTTAAGAGGTTTAAAAAATTCCAAAATGGCGATTTTGACTTTACAAAAAAGAAGCGTCCAAGGACTCCAAAAAACGGACTTTCTGATGGGACAGAAAGGTGTGGTGTTTCACAAGTTCCTTAAACCTGATGAAAACGTTAATTCCGATCGCTACTGACAACAAATGATCAATTTGAACCATGCATTGATCGAAAAACGACCAAAATGCAATTCCCATGGGTTGCAATGGGGGCGCCTGGTGGCCCGTGGAATCAAGCACCCGGCGCCCCAAAAAACAAAACTGTTTCAGGATACTATCAAATCACTTGGATGGGAGCTGCTATCCCTCCCCGCGTTATTCACCAGACATGGTTCTTTCCGAATATCATTCATTTTCATCGATGGGACACGTATTGGCTGAGCAGCCCTTCGTTTTTCTACGAGGAAGTCGAAATGGGATGACTAATTAGTTTATTTAAAAAGACGAAGAATTCTTTCGTCTGAGAATCCATGATTTAGCAAAGAGATAGGACAAATGTTAGGATATGACAGCTAGCGATGGCACTTACTTTGAATAAAATAGAAAATCGCATAAAATTTTTTAAACATTTTTTTGTGGTTAAAAATCCCGATTTTTGACGCACACACCTAGCATATCATGTATGGACCTTGGCCGGCCAACGCTGACGATTCCGAGAGCGCTGATCAAAATAACTGGTGACGAAGAATGTGTTCAGCAAAAATGCTACGCAAAATCACAGAAATAGTTCGCCAACCATGTAACACTTTAAGAAGTGTCATAAAACACAAGAGAGTCTCCAAATGATGGAGATAACGTTTTGGAAATCATATTAAAAAGATTTGTTACAATCTAAAGCCGTCAAAATGATGCTGCTAATCGGTTCGTCGATCCCCCTAAATGGCTTTGGCAGCTTATGACGTGTGCCATTACGTGTCACTGTTCAATGAATAGCGGACGGCGCATCTTCCAGAATGTTTTAAAATATTGTTGTTGTTCTGCAACTGTCAATTAAATGGGGTATTTTTATGTAGGTAGGCTAAATATACTGTAAGTAAGGTTTTGGATTTGTTTATTCTTGCCGCTACTGGGGTCGCCACATGCCTTACGGCTTCTGTCAAACATTGCAATTCGAAAGCATCGTGCTATGAAACAAACCATTCGATATTCAATTTCAATCCGTAAAACAATCGCCCAGCGACGCCGTGCTCCAACCTCATACCTAATCCCGAGGCTAGTATCGTGGGGAAAAAATAATAAAACCGTTATCCTTCGAAGCACCGGAGACGTGTAATGATGTGCCCAAAACAACGCACCACCACACCGTCGTCACCCACAGCGAGGTCCTTTGGCCGGCGGCAAAGCACGCATGCTTTCGCATATTACGTGGTTCGTTAATAGAATCTGTTCCGATGGCCGCGAGCGCTGGCAAACATCTTTATGACAAATGTGCCACCATTGGGGCGCCACGAGAGAGGATCTGTGGATGGTTCATCTTTTGTTTTCGACAACACCCGCCCGCACCGCGGACGCCGGCACGGATTGCCGGTAATCCTACGCTCTCCATTCTGCGGCCTTTAACTGCGGGGCGGACCACCATTTTGCTTTCTTCTTCCATTTCCGGTTTCAATCGAAGTACGCAAAGCGCTCCGGGAAGGAGCCCCGGGAGGATAACGACAAATCATAAACATCCGGGTTCCGATCGGAAGGACGTTCGCTTCGCGTACTGCTTCGTTTGCGGCAACTCGTTTTGTCCGTTTTTTTGGGTTCATGAAAATTATCCTTTCGCGACCCAACACGCGAGGACGAACCAGCTTTACTACCGAACACTGGCCGAAGGAAAACCCATTTTTTGGTTACTTTTTTGCGTTTCGCAGATGTTCCATCGTCGACCGACATTTGCGCATGTCATGGGGGGTGGCCATAAGTGAAGGGTGCCGTTGCGTGAGGCGTGGAAACAGGTGTCCGGTTTACAGCCCTAACATACGCAACCCGCTCTTGTAACCCACCGAAGGCCATCCCAACAACCGTGTCCCCGTTGGGTGAATTCGAAGGATGGACGGAAAATCTGATTG
>NW_026456816.1:0-2328 GCF_943734635.1 Anopheles cruzii | reverse complement strand
CAATCAGATTTTCCGTCCATCCTTCGAATTCACCCAACGGGGACACGGTTGTTGGGATGGCCTTCGGTGGGTTACAAGAGCGGGTTGCGTATGTTAGGGCTGTAAACCGGACACCTGTTTCCACGCCTCACGCAACGGCACCCTTCACTTATGGCCACCCCCCATGACATGCGCAAATGTCGGTCGACGATGGAACATCTGCGAAACGCAAAAAAGTAACCAAAAAATGGGTTTTCCTTCGGCCAGTGTTCGGTAGTAAAGCTGGTTCGTCCTCGCGTGTTGGGTCGCGAAAGGATAATTTTCATGAACCCAAAAAAACGGACAAAACGAGTTGCCGCAAACGAAGCAGTACGCGAAGCGAACGTCCTTCCGATCGGAACCCGGATGTTTATGATTTGTCGTTATCCTCCCGGGGCTCCTTCCCGGAGCGCTTTGCGTACTTCGATTGAAACCGGAAATGGAAGAAGAAAGCAAAATGGTGGTCCGCCCCGCAGTTAAAGGCCGCAGAATGGAGAGCGTAGGATTACCGGCAATCCGTGCCGGCGTCCGCGGTGCGGGCGGGTGTTGTCGAAAACAAAAGATGAACCATCCACAGATCCTCTCTCGTGGCGCCCCAATGGTGGCACATTTGTCATAAAGATGTTTGCCAGCGCTCGCGGCCATCGGAACAGATTCTATTAACGAACCACGTAATATGCGAAAGCATGCGTGCTTTGCCGCCGGCCAAAGGACCTCGCTGTGGGTGACGACGGTGTGGTGGTGCGTTGTTTTGGGCACATCATTACACGTCTCCGGTGCTTCGAAGGATAACGGTTTTATTATTTTTTCCCCACGATACTAGCCTCGGGATTAGGTATGAGGTTGGAGCACGGCGTCGCTGGGCGATTGTTTTACGGATTGAAATTGAATATCGAATGGTTTGTTTCATAGCACGATGCTTTCGAATTGCAATGTTTGACAGAAGCCGTAAGGCATGTGGCGACCCCAGTAGCGGCAAGAATAAACAAATCCAAAACCTTACTTACAGTATATTTAGCCTACCTACATAAAAATACCCCATTTAATTGACAGTTGCAGAACAACAACAATATTTTAAAACATTCTGGAAGATGCGCCGTCCGCTATTCATTGAACAGTGACACGTAATGGCACACGTCATAAGCTGCCAAAGCCATTTAGGGGGATCGACGAACCGATTAGCAGCATCATTTTGACGGCTTTAGATTGTAACAAATCTTTTTAATATGATTTCCAAAACGTTATCTCCATCATTTGGAGACTCTCTTGTGTTTTATGACACTTCTTAAAGTGTTACATGGTTGGCGAACTATTTCTGTGATTTTGCGTAGCATTTTTGCTGAACACATTCTTCGTCACCAGTTATTTTGATCAGCGCTCTCGGAATCGTCAGCGTTGGCCGGCCAAGGTCCATACATGATATGCTAGGTGTGTGCGTCAAAAATCGGGATTTTTAACCACAAAAAAATGTTTAAAAAATTTTATGCGATTTTCTATTTTATTCAAAGTAAGTGCCATCGCTAGCTGTCATATCCTAACATTTGTCCTATCTCTTTGCTAAATCATGGATTCTCAGACGAAAGAATTCTTCGTCTTTTTAAATAAACTAATTAGTCATCCCATTTCGACTTCCTCGTAGAAAAACGAAGGGCTGCTCAGCCAATACGTGTCCCATCGATGAAAATGAATGATATTCGGAAAGAACCATGTCTGGTGAATAACGCGGGGAGGGATAGCAGCTCCCATCCAAGTGATTTGATAGTATCCTGAAACAGTTTTGTTTTTTGGGGCGCCGGGTGCTTGATTCCACGGGCCACCAGGCGCCCCCATTGCAACCCATGGGAATTGCATTTTGGTCGTTTTTCGATCAATGCATGGTTCAAATTGATCATTTGTTGTCAGTAGCGATCGGAATTAACGTTTTCATCAGGTTTAAGGAACTTGTGAAACACCACACCTTTCTGTCCCATCAGAAAGTCCGTTTTTTGGAGTCCTTGGACGCTTCTTTTTTGTAAAGTCAAAATCGCCATTTTGGAATTTTTTAAACCTCTTAAAGCACTGCGATCTTCCAAACACAAGTCCCGACAAGCATTTGGTGCGATTCTGAAGCAGTTTTCTTAAAGAGGTAGCAGAAAAATAATAATCCTCGCAAAACGTCATTTTCAGGCACAAAAGTTGACATGGTCTAACTCTTTTAAAGATCGGTTGCAAACCGAAATAATTTTTTTTCGACCTGAAATCATTTACCGGATATCAAAAAAAGGTAATGATGAATGAACACCAAAACTGGGAAATCCCAATCGGCAGGTA
>NW_026456815.1:0-2330 GCF_943734635.1 Anopheles cruzii | reverse complement strand
GAATTTCACTCAAAAATAATGGATTACTTTTTCCCCAACCTTATATAACCCATTTTCTTTTCAAGATACAGTCTTACACCCATATTTGCCTCACATTCCAATCATAAACTGTAAGCTACTTGTAAATAGGATTTTGTTAGAATCGTGTGTTTATTTAAGCAGCAAATGTTGACTGTTGGACAACTTTTAAGCGCTCTTTTGAAGTAACAATTGAAATTATTGTTCAAATAATTGAATCCACGTTGACGACACGTTGGTTTGCGGCATGCACTTTATAACGTTTATTAATAACATGTATTGTATTGCTCGCAAAACAGTTCAATGTTCGACCGCTTCGAAACCATGAAACTGAAGTCAAACAAATTAACGCTAAACTACCGAGCTGTTGTGGCAAACGGCTCGCCAAACAAATACGCCGGCTGGCCTATGAAATGTGTTTATCACAGCATAATATCGTTCAGTGTGTGTGGCTACCAAATCAAACATCCGTGCATATGCCACCCGTCGACGAATTTTCGCGAAACGCGCCGCCACCAACACACACTTTACAGTCGTTGCCGCCATAAAAACCGAAACCAATTCACAGAAAAGAGTGGACCCACGCCCCACGCCAGCCTATTGCGTGCCTAATAAAGTGTGCCTGCTTGAATAAATGGCCCTCGATTAGAGTGAGCGAGACGGAGAGAGAGAGACCCGCACCGACCAGACAAGTGGCGGATAATTGGACGGGAAAATCTCACGCTTATCGACCGGGAAAAGGGCTGGCCGTGGCCGTGTCGGCGAGATATACTCATACATAAATGGTGGTGGCAAATGAACAAACACCGCCACCGGCCAGGACATCGGCGACACCATAAATTGTGTATGTGTCATTCGCCCCAGGACCAGGACACTCCACCGGCAACACCGAGCGAGACAGAGAGACCAGAGGGTATGTAAATGAGAGTCCCAATTCCAAGCGAACGTTGTCGGTGCGGCCATCGCCAGGACGTGCCTTATCGCGACGACCATTTTCGCACACACCACACACCGGGAGGGTTTCTAAAAACAAAACCCACCCAAAAGCCGGCCGGGGACGCCGGAAGGAGGACATCCGGAGACCGACACGCGACCCACGCGGGCAACGGCACTACCCGAAAGTGGATTAGATTATGAAGCTTTTATGTGATTGTTCACGGATTTTTACGACGCCACTCGGCAGCCGGTCGTGGATGATGACGGCCAGACCAGGACATTATGAGGACATTTTGGTTGGAAGAAGCCCTGCGAAGAAAAAGGGGAAACAAAGCCAAGCCGGAAACAAAATGGCCAATGAAGGAGTGAACGGTGGACTCGGCTTGGCTCGTGTGGCTACGCCATCAAAATGGACTTGTTAGGAAACATAAAATCGGTTCAGTGTGCCACACACTAGGCAGGATTATCGGCAGGATTGGTGGTCGGTGGTCGGTACGCGTCGCACCAGTCGGAGTGGCCATTTCGTTTAAGGCTCTGTTTACGATGTACTCACACAAGAGCATATATGGGAACTGTGGACTGTGCGCTGCTGACAGAGGTTAGCCCTTTCTGCTTCCTTCTAGTTTTATTGTGTTCCTATTTGATGTTTGTTGTTTAATGCTACAAATAGAGGAACACTTAGAATAGGAGCCTTTTGGTAAACTCATACTACGCTTAATACTAAATGCTCGGGAAGTTTACCATATTAAATCATTTAGGAATACAAATAAAACGATGATGGAGACGCCCGGTCGTTTGGAGAATTTTTTTTCACCTTTACTTAAAACCATTTGAAAGCAGGCCCAAATGATTAAGGTGTTTTTACTAAAATGAAGTAAAACATTACTTCTTCGTTAGGTGATGTGATGATAGCTACTTTCGCCACAAATAAACCCACGAAAGGAATAAATGTTTCAACAGTTTTCACTGACACTATCTAGCTCATCCGGCCTGCACAATAATTGATTGTAAACAACTCCATAAATTAAACAAACAAATGAAATGAGCACGAACACAGAAAAAAAAACAAACCAAATTAAACAAACACAGCTAATGAGCAGAGACGCTTTGGCAGCCATCTGTAATAAAGAAGCGTGGTTCTATGCGGCTCACGATTCGGTAATTACGGCAAACAACGGCCCCAACAACGCCAGCAACACGGACACGGAGATGAGTAATAGGACCGCCGTTTTGGTTCCCGTGACCCCCCTGGGCGGGGGTAGTTTCCCGGCGGGCATGCAAAAAACTAATTGAATTGACGATTGCAATTTATTTACTGCAAACTGCAACAAAAAAGGCACCACAACAAACACCAGACCGGGTCGAGGCCAATTTAA
>NW_026456814.1:0-2330 GCF_943734635.1 Anopheles cruzii | reverse complement strand
GAATTTCACTCAAAAATAATGGATTACTTTTTCCCCAACCTTATATAACCCATTTTCTTTTCAAGATACAGTCTTACACCCATATTTGCCTCACATTCCAATCATAAACTGTAAGCTACTTGTAAATAGGATTTTGTTAGAATCGTGTGTTTATTTAAGCAGCAAATGTTGACTGTTGGACAACTTTTAAGCGCTCTTTTGAAGTAACAATTGAAATTATTGTTCAAATAATTGAATCCACGTTGACGACACGTTGGTTTGCGGCATGCACTTTATAACGTTTATTAATAACATGTATTGTATTGCTCGCAAAACAGTTCAATGTTCGACCGCTTCGAAACCATGAAACTGAAGTCAAACAAATTAACGCTAAACTACCGAGCTGTTGTGGCAAACGGCTCGCCAAACAAATACGCCGGCTGGCCTATGAAATGTGTTTATCACAGCATAATATCGTTCAGTGTGTGTGGCTACCAAATCAAACATCCGTGCATATGCCACCCGTCGACGAATTTTCGCGAAACGCGCCGCCACCAACACACACTTTACAGTCGTTGCCGCCATAAAAACCGAAACCAATTCACAGAAAAGAGTGGACCCACGCCCCACGCCAGCCTATTGCGTGCCTAATAAAGTGTGCCTGCTTGAATAAATGGCCCTCGATTAGAGTGAGCGAGACGGAGAGAGAGAGACCCGCACCGACCAGACAAGTGGCGGATAATTGGACGGGAAAATCTCACGCTTATCGACCGGGAAAAGGGCTGGCCGTGGCCGTGTCGGCGAGATATACTCATACATAAATGGTGGTGGCAAATGAACAAACACCGCCACCGGCCAGGACATCGGCGACACCATAAATTGTGTATGTGTCATTCGCCCCAGGACCAGGACACTCCACCGGCAACACCGAGCGAGACAGAGAGACCAGAGGGTATGTAAATGAGAGTCCCAATTCCAAGCGAACGTTGTCGGTGCGGCCATCGCCAGGACGTGCCTTATCGCGACGACCATTTTCGCACACACCACACACCGGGAGGGTTTCTAAAAACAAAACCCACCCAAAAGCCGGCCGGGGACGCCGGAAGGAGGACATCCGGAGACCGACACGCGACCCACGCGGGCAACGGCACTACCCGAAAGTGGATTAGATTATGAAGCTTTTATGTGATTGTTCACGGATTTTTACGACGCCACTCGGCAGCCGGTCGTGGATGATGACGGCCAGACCAGGACATTATGAGGACATTTTGGTTGGAAGAAGCCCTGCGAAGAAAAAGGGGAAACAAAGCCAAGCCGGAAACAAAATGGCCAATGAAGGAGTGAACGGTGGACTCGGCTTGGCTCGTGTGGCTACGCCATCAAAATGGACTTGTTAGGAAACATAAAATCGGTTCAGTGTGCCACACACTAGGCAGGATTATCGGCAGGATTGGTGGTCGGTGGTCGGTACGCGTCGCACCAGTCGGAGTGGCCATTTCGTTTAAGGCTCTGTTTACGATGTACTCACACAAGAGCATATATGGGAACTGTGGACTGTGCGCTGCTGACAGAGGTTAGCCCTTTCTGCTTCCTTCTAGTTTTATTGTGTTCCTATTTGATGTTTGTTGTTTAATGCTACAAATAGAGGAACACTTAGAATAGGAGCCTTTTGGTAAACTCATACTACGCTTAATACTAAATGCTCGGGAAGTTTACCATATTAAATCATTTAGGAATACAAATAAAACGATGATGGAGACGCCCGGTCGTTTGGAGAATTTTTTTTCACCTTTACTTAAAACCATTTGAAAGCAGGCCCAAATGATTAAGGTGTTTTTACTAAAATGAAGTAAAACATTACTTCTTCGTTAGGTGATGTGATGATAGCTACTTTCGCCACAAATAAACCCACGAAAGGAATAAATGTTTCAACAGTTTTCACTGACACTATCTAGCTCATCCGGCCTGCACAATAATTGATTGTAAACAACTCCATAAATTAAACAAACAAATGAAATGAGCACGAACACAGAAAAAAAAACAAACCAAATTAAACAAACACAGCTAATGAGCAGAGACGCTTTGGCAGCCATCTGTAATAAAGAAGCGTGGTTCTATGCGGCTCACGATTCGGTAATTACGGCAAACAACGGCCCCAACAACGCCAGCAACACGGACACGGAGATGAGTAATAGGACCGCCGTTTTGGTTCCCGTGACCCCCCTGGGCGGGGGTAGTTTCCCGGCGGGCATGCAAAAAACTAATTGAATTGACGATTGCAATTTATTTACTGCAAACTGCAACAAAAAAGGCACCACAACAAACACCAGACCGGGTCGAGGCCAATTTAA
>NW_026456813.1:0-2332 GCF_943734635.1 Anopheles cruzii | reverse complement strand
CCCCCCCAGTGGGGTGGGGTGTGGGCCGGGGGATTGATTGCGTGCCCTGGGTCAACAAACTGAGCCTGGGTGCCAAGGCTCCGGAGCGGACCCCCCCCCCCCCGGGGGTTTAGGTTTCGCCTTTTTTTGATGTTTTTTGTTTGTCGCACGGCAAACAGTGGTAAAGGAGACAATTTCACCCACACCACCCATACAAACCCACCCACCCACCCACGTGCGCCACCCCAACCTCCCGAGAGGTACCCCGAAGACCGATCGCCAGCGATACAATTTATACCCACCGACCCCAAAACGCCAGGCCAGGGTGGGCGGAGGATGCACACCGGATGCTGCAGGACATGTCCCCACCCCCCTGTCTTCCACCGGCACCGGTTACCAGGGGGTGGGGGTTGAGGGTGAAAATGGAGAAATGATGGTACAACACGGTGGTGTGCTCCTGATGAAGGGTGTCGAATCGGCGGCTTTGTTGTGGCATGTGTTGTGCCTGAGCCTGACAACACACACACAGAGTGAACGAGAGCGAGAGAGAGAGAGGGGACGGGGGAGTGTGACATATTTTATACAGGATGCGCCGTCTAGCGTTCTTTTTTTCATTTGTTTATAAAAATCAAAACGGCTGTGTATGAGAGGTAGCACCATCTTGTTGAAACCAAATGTCGACTAAGTTCTCAGCATTGATTTCGACCAAAAGACCACAATACGCACCGAACAGTCTCTCGTCGGTGGGTGCATTGGCTTCTCTTGCACGACGTGAGGGGTTTCCAGAACCACCAAAACTACAATTCTGCTTATAGCCGCCGAGTTGGAGATGATCTTTAATTAAATGAGCGTTTTCAAATATCGTACCGTTGAGGTTTACCACTTTGGAAAAAAGTTTTTCATATTTCCCAATTTTCTGCAACCAAAATTGTATTTTATACATACATTTGATGAATCAACGATTCAAATCGATGTTCAAGCACTGAAAAATCTTAAGCCGTTTTTGTTTTATTAGGTCCGTAAATTAATTCGTGCCGTTGGCGTAACTCACAAAATGTCACTATTTTGTTTTGTATGAAATAGATTTTTGACAGCTACTGTCATTGCGCATTGCAACGCAGTATAGGTTGTACGGTCAAAGTGTAAACAACACCTGTTTTAAGCATTTGAACATGTCAAGTTTTGTTCCTGATGAAGTGTTTTTGCGGGGAGTACTTTTTTGTTACGGCTTGCACGACAGAAAAAAAGGATTCTTGTACCGAACCGTTACTGGCGATGAAAAGAGAAGTGATTACAAGAATCCTAAACGTAAAAAGGTCTGGATACAGGTTCTGGTGCACTAGGTCCATCGCAACCAAAGCGAAATACTCACTACGCAAAGGTTATGATGTGGTGGGATATGAAAGGTGTGGTGTACTTTGAGCTTTTAAAACCGAATGAAATTATTGATGGACAATTTCATCGACAACAACTGATTCATATGAAGCAAAGCTTTGGCCATAAAACGACGAGAATGGGATAAAAGACATGATAAGCTGATGTTTCAACATGACAACACTCGACCCCAAATCACAAAACCGGTTAAAAGCTATCTTGGAAATGTTGGATGGGAATTGTTCCGTTACATGAGTAACGATTTGACAGCACAGTGGTTCACTTCTTATGAAAGTACTGAAAAATACGTCTCTGATAAGATCGCTCCTAAAGAAAAAAAATGTCTATCGACACGGAATCGATAAACTACCTAAAAGATGGCAGAAAGTAGTAGCTAACGACGGACAATACTGTCATTAAGGTAGCCATACATTTTGTTGCTGTAGTCAGGTCACAAATGTTAAATAAAAACGGCACGAATTAGCTTACTGACCTAATTTAATCAAATGCAAAAAATGAACTCTAGATAACACACCTCTTAAGTTGCTTCGCCGTGCCGATGCCGATTATGATGATTGATTTATGGAGAGACGGGCCAACGATGGGGTGCTGGTTCACTTACCCCTTCCTGGCATGAATTCTGACCCCCTTACCCAGGGTTTCGATGGACACTGGGGGGGATTTTTTGAGCCCGCGATACCCTAAATTGCCATATAGATGATCACCATCACCTTTCCATACGTTTTTTTCTTCCCTCACCACCACCCAGCCCATCCAGTCCAGAAGGGTGTTGGTCGGAAACCGTGGCAAGGAGCAGACCGACCGACGGTACGGTTCTCAGCGATCGATTGATCAATTACAATCAAAAAGGAACCGCGCACCGCGAACGCGAAAAAGGACGAAAAGTAAATAAAAATACCACCCCACCCGCCCCGCGTTCGATGACATCAATTGCGGGGTGATGGGTTGCGCGTTGATT
>NW_026456812.1:0-2332 GCF_943734635.1 Anopheles cruzii | reverse complement strand
GCGTGGGCTTGGAGTTGGACGTGCATCGGAAAAGTGTCCCGAGCGTGCCCAAGGCCCGCAAGAGGCACAATGTTTGCCGTGTTTCGCAGTGTCGGAAGTGAACTACACACCGACTACCGGACGCTCGCCGTGAAATACATTTACCTCGACGGGGATTACGCTTCTTCTTAGCGTAGAAAGAAAACCCATAAAACGTGGACCACCTCGAAGCTTCCGTTCAGCGTACACCCACACACACCCACAGCCGGGTTGCCCGTAATTGCTCAATTAGTTTATCTGATTGAAATTAAAACTAACATCCCACCAGCCGCCCTGCTTTCCCATTCTACCCCGCTACAGGGGTGTCCCGTCGTGCGCAATCAGTCGCCCGTTTTAAGGATATAAGTTACAGTCCTGGATGGTCCCGGGGAACTCGGAAAGAAGAAACAAAAAACAAGCCGGAGCACACCATAAAACAAGCGCACATTAAGCGCGGACCTGCTGGGCTCACCGTCGTCCGCTTTAACGGTGAATAGTTTCGCCGCCGTGCAGCGAAACGGTACCAGAGCTGCTGGCCTCCCGTTTCTTCTCACCCGAGACCCGAAGCATTGTCCCCCACTAAAGGGCGCAACGTGGTGAGAAACTCGCCAGAGAAAGTTGCCATCTCCGGGCACTCCGGGAAGTTTGCGAAAATACCGCACGGCACGGTCCAGCGATCCGACATCCGGCGAACCAAGGCGTGACTAGGGCGGGCAGCGGCGTTAACTACCTCTAATTAAAATGCAAATCTACACCTTGCTTGCAGGCGGACGTGTGTGTGTGTGTGCACCGGAGCCCGGCCATCGAGCCAGCCGTCTGGTTCCCGATAAATCATATCATCGCCTGCGAGTACCGGAAAAGTGGCGGGTCTCCGGCGCGCTACAACTCAATTATCGTGGCGCGGCGCGCACGGGGGTGGCCAACTGTTTTTCTTTGCCAATGGGCTGCCCGGCCCGGGGGGTGGCCTTTTATCGGCTTCCGCCAGGCGACAGGAAAGCGTAAGCATTGGCGTAGAGGTGTTGCTTAACGATTGACGAACACTCATCACGCCAGCCAGCCAGCCACAGTCCATCTGGGCATCCGGGCAAGCCGTGGTGGCCATTCCTTCGTATCCCGACCGCCGACCAACCCAAAAGTGACTCCATTATCAGTCTGCGACGTGGTGACTTCTGCTATGGTTTTGGGCGATAAAGATCTTAAAGCCCACCGCGAAGGGTGGCCAAAATTAAGATCACACACCTTCGGGGTGCTAAGCACCGCGAACCGCGAACCGGTCCGGGCCATAACTTAATTTATCATCATCAGGAACGTTCGGTCGCACGCACGCACGCACGGGCGGGTTAAGCAAGTTGTCACTCGTCGTCGCCGGGCTCCGCCGGGTTATTATATGTAAATTTATGGCGATAAAACTGGGCACCAGTCTGGGTTGCCCCTTTTCGGTGACAGAAACCGGGGTGGCCCCGCTAGAGACAGGGGCGCGAATTTTCGCGACAGCCGCGACAGTTTATTAGTTTTTGCTAAGCAATTTTCCTGGCAACTCTTTTCGGGCACTCGACCGCGCGCCTTCAATCCGCCTAATGTTTTGTTTTCTAATGCGATGTGTGTGTGTTCGCCAGGCGTCTTTACGGGTGACATCCTTCAAACAATCAAGCTGATGACAGGGGTGGGCCCTACGCCGGAGCCGTGGGCACCGCCGAAAGGGTGTATCGGATTTTCCGAACGTGTCATAGACAAACACGCACACACACCCACGGGTGTCACGCGTCACACTCTATGCATTATAATCACTTTATGAATTATGTAAATATTTATGTTAGACTATCGGCCCTCCGTCGGGAGCCGGCGGCCCCTAAAACCTTTCTCACACGCCAGGTGCGCTTCGGCGAATCCGGCGGGGACGGCGACCTGTCAGGTGGGGGGCAAGGCAAAGGACATCCGAGTACCCGAGTGCCCCCGTGCGTTTGACAGCATTTTCCAAATCCCACCCGACCCCCGGGCGGCGGTTTGTTTTTCTCGCGCCCATTGGATGGGTGGAAAACTGACGATAGCGCCGAAAGCTGACACTGAATCCTCCGCCCGTGGCCCGCTCGGGCGGCGTTGGCAGGGAATAGAAAAGTTTACAATCATGCCGGGCCCCCTGACCCTGTGAAATATTGTGTCACCATTGAAATGATCCGATTCTGGGGACCACAGAGGGTCCTTCCCAGTTTTTGTCGACCGAGAAACACAAAACTCCATCCGTGCGTGCGTGAAAAATCCCGTTCCGTTGTAACGCCCCACCTTGGGGGCGCTCGATAAGTCACTGGTTTTCAGT
>NW_026456811.1:0-2334 GCF_943734635.1 Anopheles cruzii | reverse complement strand
AGGCTTTGTAAGCCCGTTGATGATGATAGTACAAATAAATAAATAAATAAATAAATAATAGTCGAGCACGAAATTCGGCAAACAAGAAACATTTTCTGTTCTGACGACCGTACGTCACGTACAACTGGGCGATCTTACGGTAACTGCGGTGGTCACGGCGACTGATGCACTTGCACAAACGCGATGCAAGGCGAAAACTCAGTTCTACTTCGAAGTTGTAACAGACTTCAGCACCCTCGTATGCAATTTGGAGATCCTCCTTCGATCGTTCGGTCCGAAAGCAGATACGCCGAAGCTTTTCCACACGTGCGAGAACTCAATTTCGTCGGATTATGCGAACATCTCGTCGCCGTCAATCACGACAGGCGGCTGGCTTCGTTCGAGATGAAGACGTTGCACATACTTAGCTCCGAAGCACCCGTCGAGCAAAAAAATGAGTCCACTCTGATTTCTGGATCCGTTCCAAGTACAAAAAAAAATGGCGCGGCGCGGCGGTTCAACATTCTCGGGACTGCACTATTTGAAATTTGATTCGACTGATTACGAAAGTGATTAATAGAAGATACGGTCGCGGGGCCAATCCTAAATTCGTGCGTGATATGCATATCGATCCCAACAGAGCCCTGCGCGCCCGCACGTGTGCGGCATGAAACAGAAACCAACATATCGGCGCGGTGCAGCATAATTGGTGGAATCCCCCAATCGCTGAGGGTTGGCCGCCCCGTTGAGTGAATAATAATTAAAATCAACACACGGCCCGCTCACAGCTGACCTTGATGGCAATAATTTAGAAAACGTGAAACCTATAGCATTGTTACATATTGCGCCGGCCCTTATGCTGTCCTCTGTTGCCGAGCATACGGGGCGCGCCCTTCGTGTTGCCGAACGAACCGAACCGTTCGCCTTCGCTTACTTCGATCGAAGCGTACTGTTGACGCGTAAAACCAAATCCCAAAATATGTACGAGGGTGGTCTGAACACTTTCCAACCCAACAAAGACACTTTTTCGGTATTTAAGATTTTATTTTTCAACAGTCTCAGTTGCAGTAGTTGCAGTTTTTGGACGTCCCAAGTGTTCAGCGTTTCCCAAGCTCTTACGGCCACGTTTAAATTTAGCTCCCTTATATTTCACTGCGGTAAATGTTGTTATAGAGTCCTCATACGCAGAATCCAACTCATCTTTTCGTATGCGTATCACAGAGCAATATTTAGAGACAGCTCGACATTCCTATTTTAGTGAGTAACTGACAACCAAATTCACTAGCTTTTGTTTACCAGTTTTAACATCTGCATGCTTAGGTCGGAAACCTATCAGACCACCCTCGTAGGGTGCAGTTTTGTATGTGACCAACAACAAAGCAACCCAAGCATCGCGACCCCATTTATGAATATTTATAAGCACATCATTGTGCGATGGCTCCTCGCGTTGCGTTGCACACTAATCTTTGCGGCACCGGTTCACCATGTGGTGAAAATAAATTATCGGCCAAATTATCATCCCGCTCGCCGGGATCGCCACGCGCAATATTTGGTCGTAGGTGGAATGCATCACAAACCGTCGGCACATTCCATCCGGTCATTTAATTAGCTTCCACGGTTACACGGTGCACTGAGTGCTGCTGACACTGCGCGGACATCGGACGTTGACGGACAATATTGGCGCATTAACTGGTAATACGCAGCATCGATTGCTTCTCGGATGCCGACTACTGCCGATACGTGGTTCCGTGCGTGAAAATCCTTCCTGAGCTTTGCTCCAGCGTTGCGGAACGGGAACGATATAATCCCGGGATTACCAGTATCGGCTACATTTTTTTTATTTCCATTTATTTTTAAATCTACCAACGCTTTCGGTCATTTTTATTTCGCCAGATAACAACGCGCTCTTTCAGTGTCGAAAAATGCTGTACAAATTAATACTCCATCGATATTGATGAATACGGCACAGCGTAACATAAGCAGCATATTTTTTTCCTGTTGATTTGTTTCCATTTGTCCCGAACGTCACGGCGGTGACGTTGTTCTGTTAATTCTGGTTGAGTTGTTAAAAAATGGCTCCACCATTCGGAGACTATATCCGGCGGGTTTCGTTTCAGTCTAAAGTTTTCTTCATCAACACAGTTTCGCAAACAATGGTAAAGAAAATGGAAGCGAATTGAAAAAGAAAAACAAATTTAAGGCACGGGTGCCCGTGGTTTTTAGTTATCCGACAACAGCTTTAAATTATTCGTTTCCGTTCCTCGGTATGACAAACAAATCGGTAACCTCGTTTAACAAATGTTTAGCTAGGGATCTAGGGAATAGGCAAAAAAACGATTGTCAAAAGAAGGATTC
>NW_026456810.1:0-2336 GCF_943734635.1 Anopheles cruzii | reverse complement strand
CTTGTATAATTATTTCTTTATCTCTTTGGCTTATCTTTGAAGAGTTCCTTAGTTCTCTTAAATTTGGTTCCTTTTGTTGAAGAACCAAATCCAGCGAAGATTTATTGTTCGCTGTTGGTGAATTGATATTCTTTGATTGTTGTTTGAAAGTAGTGTTAATTAATATTCAAAATGTCAACTTTTATGAGTTTTCGATAACATAATTTGTTTTTGTCTTTCAAGAACATAACAAAGCTTCTGAGTTTGCTCAAACAGAATGCTTGTCTGTACCAAATTTGGCCGGAAGCCTTAACCTTTTAACCTTTTTAATAAGATTTGGCATTTAGCAGTCATATGAATTATAGTCTAAATACACTTCAGTTCCGTTCTAGTTAACAAATGGGGTTCAGCTTTCCTTTCTAAAGTAGAAACCTCTATGAAATCTACACGATATGCTGTGGTTAAAGCTCATTATGTTCGATAACCAAGTCATCTGTATCACATGGAACCACATTAAGGTCATATTTTGCTCATGTTTCACACAATTGTTTGTTGCAGAATCAATAGCATTATTTCTTATCTAAGAAACATTAAGACTTTAATACACTTGGTGGATGTGGTGGATTGCATTGCATAAAGTGTTCGTCCTATTTTAATGACAGATGTGTTACAACTCATCATCTGACTGACTTTTTGAACACTTTTCGGATGGAACAAAGTGTGATAATTCAGCACTCACGGCAATGGTTGCTTAGGTTTTAGTAGGCTATTTTATTATGAAAAGGCTAAACCACTCAACAAAGTTACATTTATTGTTGTGAAGTTTTTTAGTGCAGGTTCTAAGTATTTGGTCTTTTCTTTTCTCTACTTATCGGGGACAACCGCTGAGCGATCTTAGCCTGCACCAGAGAAAATGTTAATACCTGATGCTCTCTGTAACGGTTCGTTTTTACTGGCGAAATTGTTGGTCTTGCGCCAACCTCATAACCTTTGGTCTAAACCATTTTTAAGAGAGTTATTCTTGGCGATGCGAAACGGATAAAAAGACGTCGATATTCTTCCGAATGCAGTTTACACCCTAAAGTAGTAACTGACAGCATTCGAGGTGCTGTGGTGTGCATGGTGAGATTTGAAGGATGTGGTCTACTATGAGATGCAACCACTGATGCCTGCAGAGCTTGTGCCTTTGCACCGTGAGTTTTACTCGGCTTCCATTCATATGGAATAATCAAACTAACGTTATTAACGTAACTAACTAATGTTATTCAAACTATGTGAAGTTGACGGAATCTACCAGAAGTCAATAAGTATAAGCAAAAACTTGATTAGAAATAGTTTTTGAAACATTTTTATAGTGTGGCATATAAATATAGATTGGAAACTTTAGACCAACGCCACAGCTCCTCGTCAGCTGGCCGTGACTTCAATACTTTTCCATCACCTTCCGCTTCGCTTCCCGCGGGGCCAAACGTAGCCTGCGCCGCCCGAGGACAGCATCGAAAACCGGGCAGCCCGAGCCCCAGCCCCAGCAGGAGCAGCTTCCGTTTTATCTACGTTTTTTCCTTTCATTCCGTGGGCCCACCATCGGCGTCGTCGTCGTCCTCGTCGGCACCGTTGGCGGTGTCCTTTTTCCCTTTTATTTTCCCGCCTTTTTTTGCGCTTCGCTTCCCGCTGCATTTCTGGTCCCGTTCCGAGGGACCGTTTCGTTCCGTTCTTGGGCTCGTCACTGGCCCCAGCCCCACGTTGGTCCTTGGGACTCCTTGCTGCTGCCAGCGAGGACCGAGCCGGCGTCGTCTAAGGACACGGGCGAAGGACAGAAAAAAAGCTGAACCCTCCAGGAACGGGCCGGGTCGGACTATCTGTTCGCCGTTGCCAACACACCGGACCCGGACCGACCGACCGACGGGATGGCCACCGACCACCCAACCACCCACCCAACCCTCCCTATCGCGTTCGGTGCAAATGAAACTCTGGCAACAGAGGAAAACCGGGGACCCAACCGGCCACCCAACGCCCGGTCACCCCACCCACACATGTCAAAACGTCGGTGGTCGCGTGGGCCGCTGGCAGGGCGAGGACACGGGGCTGGAGGGGGTGATAAAACCGAAGGAAAACTCTCCGGTCTCAGGGACCGGAGTACCGTCCATCGTACGGAGCGACGGCGCGCGGCGAAAAAAAAAAACCCATCCCCAGCGCACCCCAACGGAAAAACCATTTGCCGTCCCCGGCCCCAGCCATCCACCGGATGGGGACCACCCATCCCACCCACCGGATGGGAGGAGAAGCGAAAAAAGTTCGCCACTCGCCGCCCCCCCCCAAAAAAGGTGCTCCGATGTTTGAGTTCTCGGTTTCGGTCG
>NW_026456809.1:0-2336 GCF_943734635.1 Anopheles cruzii | reverse complement strand
CACACCGTGTGCTATCTGGTCAGTCGGACGGACTGTGGCGTTTATCGGAAAATAATTATATCGAGCAGCGAATCGATTATCAAAAGTTTTGTAGGAACATTTCGGTGCAATTTGTTGGGAAGTTGTGTTAAATAAGTTCATCGGCACCGTAGTTGAACTGAATCTCCATTTTCCTTTTGGGCAGCGCGATTCATTCGGAGACAGTCGACGGGGCAGCGCCAGGACATCCATCAGCGGCCAGGCCAGGCAACTGTGTGCGTGTCTGCCGGTGGTGGTTGTAGGGCATGCGCGGCTCGGGTGCCGCTATATCAGGATACACTATGTACAGTCCGCCGGGCCAGGGCAATACAACCGATACCCGGGAGTGATACGGCCGGAACGATGCCCGGCTCCCGGAGGACGTTACGCAACACGGAGCGTCCACGACGTCGGCCGCGTCGGTGGCAAGTCGGTGTGGTTGGCCGGTTGGCGTAATATAGTCGCTTCACACCAACGCACACCAGGGCGGGGAGTGAAATAATTCAACCAAACAAATCGGAAGGGAGCGAAATAAGATAAACTTTCTGACAAGGGAGGTTTCGCCTTCGTCCTGTTCCGAGGTTCGTTTTTTTCCAACGGGGGATTGGACCTGGCCTCTCGGAAACTCGGGCTGGAAGGAAGAAGAAAAGTTTTCCGAGCTGTCAAGGCGAACACACACACACCGAACGACCCATGGAACGGAACGATTCCACAAACACACACAAGCACACCAGAACTCCAAACTCCAGAAACTTTCAGGTCCGGGCACCAGTAGCAGCCTCCCGGGTGGGGTCTGGATCTGGGGCCCCCGCTTATCTTGATGCTGCTGGGTGTGGAAATTGTTTGTTCTCCAAACATGTCTGCAGCATGAATAATTTATATCGTTAAGAAATCCCTTTTCCCGCGCCGCTAGAGGGAAAACTTTAGCCCGCCCGCGGCACCCGGGGAACGAAAAGGACACCCCGAGAATCCTTTTGCTGTGACGCGAAGGGTGGTGTCTTGCGGATTCTTCGGTCGGTTGGTCGGCGCGCGGAGCAGGTCTCGGTTGTCTGCCCATTTTCCTAAAAGGTATCGTTGTTGGCGGTTGTCGGTCGAGATTGTCATCGTTATCTCGACACACACACACACGCACGCACGTAGAGGATAACGAGATGGAGGGATCCGTGCTTAAAATAATCTACGATACGATTTCATCCCTCCCCCCGACGGGGAGTCACGGAACGGTTCTCTGACGCCTTGGGATTGCCGAAGGGACCACGTCTGGTGGGGGCGTTCCGTGATTCAGTGTGCGTGTGTGCGATTTTTTTTGCTTCGTTTGGGGTCTGTCTCTCCCATTTTATCTTTCATTCCTCAAGTGTCTAGCTCGCAGCCCGAGCCAGAGCAGCCTTTGGCTAGAATTGTCTTAGAATGGGCCGCTTAGGATTAAAGGACGTCGTCGACGTCGGTGAACAAAGAAAACCCCCGGGAAAATCCTTCTACCTCATTGGACTCACCACACACACACACACACGCGGGCGTGATGGGTGGCAGGGTCGCATATCCTTGGGGCCAAAGATCGTATCGGACGGCCCACACGTTGTACCCACACACAGGGAGCCCGTGAAACGAAACCCGACCCGGTGCGGTGCGCATCTTCACGTACCAGTGACCCAGCTGTCAACTTTAATTGGTAGCTGATTCCGGGCGCCCGATAAGGAAGTTGTTTCGATTCTAATTTATAAACGCACACACACAGTAGTGGCCCCCGGGGCTGCGATCGTTATTTCGTTTATGTCTCATTTCGGGCGGCCGCCTCACAAAGAGAGCGCCCCAAAAATGGTTGCGCCGAAGTCCGGGTGGAGTTGGTACAACCGCAACCGGAACCAACAAGTTGGTGGCCTTGCGGGCCCAAGACAGTAAACTTGCGCCCAGGCTATGGTATGGCTCTGGGTGGTACGCAAAATAATTGTTTTCAGATATGCGCGTTCACCTCGCGCTAGGGTTGTGGCCGCCGGCGACAACTTCTTCCGTCGACGGTAGCACCCGTAATCCTAATCTGCCCGTACCTTACGTTAATGGGAGCGCTCGGTTCGATTAATGCGCTCGATTAATTTCTCCGCAACACTTTCGCTGAAGAAGCGGAATTCGTTCAAATCGGGACACCATCTCCCAACTTTGCTAGACCAAACGGAACCTGGGCGCTGGATATGTGCTCAGTTTGATTACACCTCCCGGCAACCTACTGTCTTTTGGGGTTGACACTTCCAATTTCCCCAGGTCATGTACCCAGGGAGTTGACACTTTTAATTAAAGCCGATTTCGCGGAAATCGATACACGC
>NW_026456808.1:0-2336 GCF_943734635.1 Anopheles cruzii | reverse complement strand
CACACCGTGTGCTATCTGGTCAGTCGGACGGACTGTGGCGTTTATCGGAAAATAATTATATCGAGCAGCGAATCGATTATCAAAAGTTTTGTAGGAACATTTCGGTGCAATTTGTTGGGAAGTTGTGTTAAATAAGTTCATCGGCACCGTAGTTGAACTGAATCTCCATTTTCCTTTTGGGCAGCGCGATTCATTCGGAGACAGTCGACGGGGCAGCGCCAGGACATCCATCAGCGGCCAGGCCAGGCAACTGTGTGCGTGTCTGCCGGTGGTGGTTGTAGGGCATGCGCGGCTCGGGTGCCGCTATATCAGGATACACTATGTACAGTCCGCCGGGCCAGGGCAATACAACCGATACCCGGGAGTGATACGGCCGGAACGATGCCCGGCTCCCGGAGGACGTTACGCAACACGGAGCGTCCACGACGTCGGCCGCGTCGGTGGCAAGTCGGTGTGGTTGGCCGGTTGGCGTAATATAGTCGCTTCACACCAACGCACACCAGGGCGGGGAGTGAAATAATTCAACCAAACAAATCGGAAGGGAGCGAAATAAGATAAACTTTCTGACAAGGGAGGTTTCGCCTTCGTCCTGTTCCGAGGTTCGTTTTTTTCCAACGGGGGATTGGACCTGGCCTCTCGGAAACTCGGGCTGGAAGGAAGAAGAAAAGTTTTCCGAGCTGTCAAGGCGAACACACACACACCGAACGACCCATGGAACGGAACGATTCCACAAACACACACAAGCACACCAGAACTCCAAACTCCAGAAACTTTCAGGTCCGGGCACCAGTAGCAGCCTCCCGGGTGGGGTCTGGATCTGGGGCCCCCGCTTATCTTGATGCTGCTGGGTGTGGAAATTGTTTGTTCTCCAAACATGTCTGCAGCATGAATAATTTATATCGTTAAGAAATCCCTTTTCCCGCGCCGCTAGAGGGAAAACTTTAGCCCGCCCGCGGCACCCGGGGAACGAAAAGGACACCCCGAGAATCCTTTTGCTGTGACGCGAAGGGTGGTGTCTTGCGGATTCTTCGGTCGGTTGGTCGGCGCGCGGAGCAGGTCTCGGTTGTCTGCCCATTTTCCTAAAAGGTATCGTTGTTGGCGGTTGTCGGTCGAGATTGTCATCGTTATCTCGACACACACACACACGCACGCACGTAGAGGATAACGAGATGGAGGGATCCGTGCTTAAAATAATCTACGATACGATTTCATCCCTCCCCCCGACGGGGAGTCACGGAACGGTTCTCTGACGCCTTGGGATTGCCGAAGGGACCACGTCTGGTGGGGGCGTTCCGTGATTCAGTGTGCGTGTGTGCGATTTTTTTTGCTTCGTTTGGGGTCTGTCTCTCCCATTTTATCTTTCATTCCTCAAGTGTCTAGCTCGCAGCCCGAGCCAGAGCAGCCTTTGGCTAGAATTGTCTTAGAATGGGCCGCTTAGGATTAAAGGACGTCGTCGACGTCGGTGAACAAAGAAAACCCCCGGGAAAATCCTTCTACCTCATTGGACTCACCACACACACACACACACGCGGGCGTGATGGGTGGCAGGGTCGCATATCCTTGGGGCCAAAGATCGTATCGGACGGCCCACACGTTGTACCCACACACAGGGAGCCCGTGAAACGAAACCCGACCCGGTGCGGTGCGCATCTTCACGTACCAGTGACCCAGCTGTCAACTTTAATTGGTAGCTGATTCCGGGCGCCCGATAAGGAAGTTGTTTCGATTCTAATTTATAAACGCACACACACAGTAGTGGCCCCCGGGGCTGCGATCGTTATTTCGTTTATGTCTCATTTCGGGCGGCCGCCTCACAAAGAGAGCGCCCCAAAAATGGTTGCGCCGAAGTCCGGGTGGAGTTGGTACAACCGCAACCGGAACCAACAAGTTGGTGGCCTTGCGGGCCCAAGACAGTAAACTTGCGCCCAGGCTATGGTATGGCTCTGGGTGGTACGCAAAATAATTGTTTTCAGATATGCGCGTTCACCTCGCGCTAGGGTTGTGGCCGCCGGCGACAACTTCTTCCGTCGACGGTAGCACCCGTAATCCTAATCTGCCCGTACCTTACGTTAATGGGAGCGCTCGGTTCGATTAATGCGCTCGATTAATTTCTCCGCAACACTTTCGCTGAAGAAGCGGAATTCGTTCAAATCGGGACACCATCTCCCAACTTTGCTAGACCAAACGGAACCTGGGCGCTGGATATGTGCTCAGTTTGATTACACCTCCCGGCAACCTACTGTCTTTTGGGGTTGACACTTCCAATTTCCCCAGGTCATGTACCCAGGGAGTTGACACTTTTAATTAAAGCCGATTTCGCGGAAATCGATACACGC
>NW_026456807.1:0-2338 GCF_943734635.1 Anopheles cruzii | reverse complement strand
CCGGCGACAGAGGAGGAACGAGTCTTTCTCGTCTCTTTTTGATCTTTATCTTTTCTTTGACTTATTATTTTCATTTCTTTTGCACATCTTGTCGGTGAAACAAAAATCCAAAATAGAACTGATTATACTTTCCACACTTTCTCTGGCCCGAAGCAGCATTTGCGTTGCGCTCCGTCATAAAATATAGCCCGAACAACGTCTCGAATCCTAATGCCAGCACCGTTTTTTTTTTATTGTCCCGAACTCCCCGAAGTAAACTATCTTCGAAATGCCCACAGACCGTACGGTAAACAATTATCCTTTACCGTCCAACCAACAACGGCAACAACCGTTAAAGCCGTTAACCCGCGTGCGCCCCGCGGGTCGTTACTGTGTGGACACAGAAAAGATCGAGTCGTTAAACGTCAAGGTGCGCGCCTCAGACCACACATAGGCGGCCACGGCATTCAAACCCGACTCCGAGAGCTGCTGGCTGGATGTTCCGACGATGATTTATTGGGCCGATGAGGCTACAGAAAGGCAGATTTTCTGCGTATCTTTCGCCTTCGTGCGCCATGGCGGCATGCGTGTTGTGTACGTACACACAAACCGCCCCACAAACAGTGCCGTTTGATGTTTGCCCCTTTCAGCTGGCGTTGCAGTGACAATAATAGGCAAATATAAAAGGACAGATAATTTCGGGAACCCTCGCGCAGTGACGTAAGGCGCATTCATGCACACACGTTAATCATAGCATGTCACGACATCCTTCCTTTTCAATTTAACCGCCAACGATGATGAACGGCGGGGCGGTGAATTGCTTTCGGAAAGTGGGGGTTCTAAATTACCCCCCCATGCCCTTCGCACACACAGACACACCCGCAGGCACACTCGAACACTGTAGCTGATAACCACGAGCTGCGTTAATCTAATTGCGCGATCTGCTCCCCGCAACATGGAGCATGTAAATCGAAACGGCGTTGAGTGGAGCAGGCGGTTGTTTTCTATTTTGACAGAAAAGTGACAGGCCCAATGCTACCACCATCGCTGGCTGGCCGGCACACACCAGTAGATAATGTGTTTACGGGACACTCGATTCACGCCATTCAGCACTTCATCTCATCCTCGCGCTGTCAGCGCATCGCGTTGTCCCGAGTCGAGTCCCGCGCTGAAGGACGAATTTGAAGAGCATGCCGGCGAGTGGCGACCCACGGCGACCGGCGAAAGTAGGGCGCGGTCGGAGACAATCAAATCATCATCACAACGGTTCCGTCCACGGGGAGAGCCATGTGATACCGGCACAAAGCGGAGGGGATCGTACGGAGGAAGCCCATTATTATCATTTCCCATGAGTGACACCCGCCCAGCTGACTAACGAGATCGACCAACCCCCACGACACACACACACACACACGCGTGAAACGTTTCGTGAAAACGGGTTAACGGTCTCAAAACGGTGGTGCAAAGGCGCAAAAGGACAACCGGCCGTGAACCGGGACAAATCCTTACGCACCTGGGGTCGGGGCCCAGAAAGCTCTTCCCCATTTTTTTGTTTTCAATTTTTACATTCGCAAATGTGTTGATTAGTGTGTAAGGTGCACACCGGTGTTTTGCTTCGTACCATAAATTGGGCTAAAGTAGCGAGCGTGGCGCACATCTTTCGTTCGCAACACCAACACCCGTTATGTGTGTGGCCACGCGCGTTTATGTTTTCGAACGCGAGTTTTGTTTTTTGCGCCGTCTGCAACATCCACTGGTGCTGTAGTAATGTCCGTTAGCCGGCACCATTCGCCTCCGTTCCTCGGCGGTTGGGTAGGAAAACTTATTGGAGCAAGCAATGGTGGTGGTCGAGAACAGGAGGCGAAAACATGAGAGATGATGATGATGGTTGCTTGGATGGTGACTGAAGTCAAGCGCGACGACTAGCAGCTAGCGGCGGCTGCGGCGTCCCATCCTATCGGCGGCGTATCACTTTACTTCATTATTCGCGGTCGTGAGACGGCGGCGGAGGCAGAACCCCGAGAATGGCTTCCTCTTACTGGGCATCACAACAACAACAACAAGGAGCTGCCAGCAGCTGGTGTGGCCTTCAAAAAAGTTTAGAAATATGTTCGCCCGCGAATCGTAGTGTCCTTCGCTGAGCTTCCCAAGAGGCTGAGATGATTGCCTCCGATCGTCGCGATTAGGAGCCGTGAGTCGTCTCGGCGTGAGTAGTGAGTCCACGGAATGCAGGACGAGCCACGAATGTGTGACGCGACTGGGTAATCCTTTCATTCACCGCTATCGATTTTGGGAAATCATACTCTGGCGCGCTCGTGTGTGCATATGGAGCACTATTTTGAGAACACACACGGAACGA
>NW_026456806.1:0-2340 GCF_943734635.1 Anopheles cruzii | reverse complement strand
AAGACATCGGAAAAATTATGCAAACGCTGTGGAACATTTCGGTGTTAAATGTGGTTGTGATTGGACAATTAAGTGAAGGAGAGTATGCAGCATATAATTACGATCCTTATAGAGAAAATAAGTGTGGCCTGGTGGAGCCTATTGAGCATGGTCGTCTAGTCACAGGAGGTGCTTGGGATAGTTTGGACAAGTGGTTTGTGAGTCGCATCTCAGATTTCCACGGTTGCACTTTAACAGCGGGCGTGGTGCAAGTGCAACCTTTTTCAATGTACCGAATCGAAGAAAACCAAACCGTGCACTTTGGACTAGAGGTGTCTATTGCGCACGCTATATCAGAGAAGCTAGGTTTCTCGATTCAGTATGTTGTTCCAAAGCATAAAGTAAAATGGGGAATACTAAGTGCTACCAATAGCACTGGTCTTTTGGGTATGATACAGAGGCATGAAGTGGACTTCGGATTTAGCAGTTTAGGATTTCAGCATAGCCGATATACGTACCTAAAAGCGGGTGCACCTAGCTTTATGTCGCAGATGAGTTTATTCACACCGCCAAAACGTCCGTACACGTCGTTTGAAAAACTTTTCCGGCCCTTAAAAATCGATGCCTGGCTGTGCATTGGCTTAGGGTATGCGATCTTTGGAGCATTGACACTGCTGTGGGTGAAAGTGAAAATCGTTGCAGTATGTGAAAGAATTCTCTATCCGATGTACACGCTGTGGGTTCTTCTGATGGGAGGATCGACAGGAACCCTTCGCTTGAATAGTTCACGAATATTTGTCATTGGATTCGTCATCAACACACTGATTATCCGGACACTCTACCAAGCAGCAATGTTCAAGCAACTGCAGGCTTCGGATTTGCTTGCACCCGATTTACACACCCTGAGCGCTATCAATGAGGCCGGCTATCACTATACGATGTACCGCACAACGGTGGAATTTTACTCACAGAATCCTATGATTCCTAGAAAGTGAGTAAATGGAGCTGCTTTGGCTTGATACCCGAGTTTTTGTCATTAATTTATACTGTTTTTACCGAAACATTCCAGCAAGATAAAACCGATACAGAATGAAAACATAAACATAGACGAACTCTGTTACCAATTATCCCAGAACCGACTCGGCGGAGTTTTGGCTCTTCCCTTCGATATTGTTGCCTACTACGTGAAAAAAAATGGAAAACGTGGTATTGTATATGTAAGCAAATATACAGGATTCGCCTATAATACAGCATTTCACTATCCAAAATCAACACCATTGGTGGAGTCTTTTGACGCCCTAATATATCAACTTCATGCCGCGGGTTTAACGCAACATTGGGCAGAACAATATCGCGACGACCGCTACTGGAACGCAAAAGAGCAACCGGAACCATCTAGCTTAAAGTGGAATCAAATATCGGGGGGATTTTTCCTGTGTGGCGTTTTGCTTCTGTTGGCAACGGTGTGCTTCGCAGCAGAAGTAATATTTCATCGTTTCGTTACGTGAAGTCGATGGCCAAAAACACTATGAGTAGGCTATGAGTCTGAGATGCGACTCACAGTGCTAAACGATCCAAACATTATCGCACATATTGTATAATACGTTTTTCCGTAGAAAATTAAGTGTAATATGTTGAAAGTTGAATGTTGATATGTTGTGATATGTTGAATACAATATGGACAATTTAAATAAAATATTCATATTGAAGAATAAATCATAAATATTATGACACAAAAAAAACTGTTTAAGAACAGCAGTAATTTTGAAGTTATATCAAACATCGATAATGGATACCGCACACATTGTTTCTACAGGATCTTTTTCAACTGAAAATTTTATATCAGGTTTTTTAGGATAAATTCTCTTTTTATCGATTTAATCATTTGCTGCTGTCATACCTGTCATGCTTTATGTAATAAGTTATGTAACTGTTATGCTTTTGGGTTTTGCTGATAATACCTTTTGATTGATTGATAATACCTTTTGAATAGAAAAGCCCAATTACAATACCTACAATCAGCCGACAACACGAAGCAGTCCAATGGCCGATTTTGAAAGGATGAGTTTGAAAGTGAAAATGTTTTCATGAATGGAATTAAATGTGTTAGACCACAAACACAATTCTATGGAAATAAAGTTTCTAAGAAAGGCAAAAGTAAAAAGTAAACTTTTACTTTAAAAAGTAAACTTAAACTCACTATATAAGCCCCAAAATTATTTAAAACGAACTACGATACGAACTTTGGCTTGACTAATCAGTTTTTCCACAACATAGTCTCCTGCCTAGGTAATTATAATCGTTGATAACTCATTTTATGAACCTGCTTTATTGCTAGTAGTGCAACATATCGTCTATTTT
>NW_026456805.1:0-2342 GCF_943734635.1 Anopheles cruzii | reverse complement strand
CGAAAAAATGTAACACAACACACGCGTCCTGGACGCCAAGGTACGCTCGCTTTCTGCTGCGCTTCACAGCCGGGGGGCCGATTCGTCGGTTCGCTTTTCCACCGCACCAGCTTCCTGCTAAATGCGACACGTGTTTTCACCTTTTGCAGCTCGTTTAGAGCAGAATTCGATCACCCTACAAAAACCAGGAGGGACACACTTTTTCACAACTTTTTTTTCCTACCTCACGCACAGAACGGCTTGTCCGAATTGCAAATGTCGCTGTTCTAGCAGGAAAAAGCCGCGCTGACGGATGGCGACATGGTCGACATAGTTTGACAGCACTCGGTAGCCGCCCGATGAAAAATGTATGCCGGTTCGTACGGATGTCGACATTTGATTTAAAATTTGACCGTTTTTTCGGTTTGCAGTGCTGGCTTTCGGAGTTATTCCAACCAATCAAGTAATTTCAAATATGCGCTTAAGTTTTTGTGCTTTTTATTATATCTATTCAAGGTAATCTATCTGTGTAACAATAATATCTAACAAGTAATAGTAGTTTATGCCTTTTCAATTATTTTGGTAAACTAGGTGAAAGGTCTGTCTTGTATTCGAACTGGTAATAAGTATTTACCTGTGGATGTATATCTTTTAGGGCATATGTATTTTTAGGTATGAAAGAATATTTTCAAATGCTCTTAATGTAAATAAATATTTCATAAGAAGGTTTAGGAATACCTTAATAACCATTACCTGGCGGAAATGAAGTTTACAGAGAGAACAATTTAGAAGACACTTTCATAGCAGATTCATTCAATAGGTAGCAGTGACCCAAAATATTTAAATAGTTTAAATACATTCAAAAAGATGGTTTTTTATTATACTTGAAACACATAAAATGTTGAATGACAAAACAAACACATTTGAAAAAAGATTTTAAACAAATTAATTTGAATAAATGAAAATTAGTTTGCTCTTCTATCTCTTATGGTGGTATAGCCTGTTATTCTGCTCTCTCTCTCTCTTTCTCTCTCTCTTTTTCACTCTCTCTATCTCTATCTCTCTCGTGAGAGAATGTTCCCTCAAAATTCTCTCCAAAAGATAGTAACTTTATTCTCACTTTAGGAAGCGATTTACTCTCCGTAGCACTATAGGAAAAACGCGGTCATAAAACAACATTAAAAAGTGAGAATTTTAGTTATGTTTTCCTAAAATAGATAAGTTATCTATGACCAATCCGAGTTTTTGGCCTTCTGCGTTGCGTAGATTCCGAGAAAAAGTCAAAGTCGATAAAATTTATTAAACTTTCAACTTGAATTAAAACCGTCTTTCGTCAGCTACTTCAACGCGAGGTAATTTTAAATTATTTCCAGTATGTCTTGCATTAGTCCCGATCCGTACGTGTCCGCTAGGCATTTTTAAAGAAAACACTGAATTTAATAAAAACGCATGCAAAGGAAATAAAAACGTTGAAAAAAGTCCGTTGATTCTTCTTAAAATCAAATATGTCCGCCTATGTGAGACAAATTTACCACTGTTCGCAGGTTTGTTGATAAGAGAGAACCAAAACAAATGCTCTGTTCAACGTTCGGAACGCAGAGCAGAGAAACGAGAGAGAAATGAGAAACACAGAGTTGAGCGTCAGAAGCTAGTTTGTCGGTCAGAAAATACAGACACAAAATCAGAAAATTTCAAAACATTCAAGCGAACGGTTGTGTTTAAGTTCGTCCTCGTATTTACGTATATTCTCGACGAGATGTGACTTAAAGTACAGCCAAATGTACGATTGATTTTCACTGTTTTACCGGCGTCGGTGTTCGAACTTCCCGTCGAACAAATCGCGGAACCCTTTTTCGCACTGTTATCCGTTTTTCGGCGAGTTCCGTATTCCGTGTTGAACGCAAAAAAACAGAACGGGTTGTGATCGGAACAGTTTTATGTTCCCATGTTTAAGCAGTGCAGTAATAAAAGTGCTTAACGCAAAATCAACCCACAGGCAATAGAAAAAGCATAAAGTTCATTAAGACAATATGTTCAGTACGGTCACAAAAGTGCGCGCGGGAATGGAATAGATAGAATAGATCGTTTGTGAGTTGTTTGAAGATGACCAATTGAAGAATCCAGACGAGTCGTCGTTCTCTCGATCTCGATCTCAGTTGTGAATAAAATGATTGCACCGGCAGTTACGACCGTGACCGTGAGATGGTACAGCATTTTGCGGGGCTGGATCTCGTAAATCAGGACCACGCGTGAGCCACGTGTCGGTGCGGTGCATGTGCGAATCCTTACCGAAGTGCAGCCCGGTGAAAGCGCGGAGGCAGTTCAAAAACAGACCAAATAAAATAAATTACCCTTTTTCGCAC
>NW_026456804.1:0-2342 GCF_943734635.1 Anopheles cruzii | reverse complement strand
CGAAAAAATGTAACACAACACACGCGTCCTGGACGCCAAGGTACGCTCGCTTTCTGCTGCGCTTCACAGCCGGGGGGCCGATTCGTCGGTTCGCTTTTCCACCGCACCAGCTTCCTGCTAAATGCGACACGTGTTTTCACCTTTTGCAGCTCGTTTAGAGCAGAATTCGATCACCCTACAAAAACCAGGAGGGACACACTTTTTCACAACTTTTTTTTCCTACCTCACGCACAGAACGGCTTGTCCGAATTGCAAATGTCGCTGTTCTAGCAGGAAAAAGCCGCGCTGACGGATGGCGACATGGTCGACATAGTTTGACAGCACTCGGTAGCCGCCCGATGAAAAATGTATGCCGGTTCGTACGGATGTCGACATTTGATTTAAAATTTGACCGTTTTTTCGGTTTGCAGTGCTGGCTTTCGGAGTTATTCCAACCAATCAAGTAATTTCAAATATGCGCTTAAGTTTTTGTGCTTTTTATTATATCTATTCAAGGTAATCTATCTGTGTAACAATAATATCTAACAAGTAATAGTAGTTTATGCCTTTTCAATTATTTTGGTAAACTAGGTGAAAGGTCTGTCTTGTATTCGAACTGGTAATAAGTATTTACCTGTGGATGTATATCTTTTAGGGCATATGTATTTTTAGGTATGAAAGAATATTTTCAAATGCTCTTAATGTAAATAAATATTTCATAAGAAGGTTTAGGAATACCTTAATAACCATTACCTGGCGGAAATGAAGTTTACAGAGAGAACAATTTAGAAGACACTTTCATAGCAGATTCATTCAATAGGTAGCAGTGACCCAAAATATTTAAATAGTTTAAATACATTCAAAAAGATGGTTTTTTATTATACTTGAAACACATAAAATGTTGAATGACAAAACAAACACATTTGAAAAAAGATTTTAAACAAATTAATTTGAATAAATGAAAATTAGTTTGCTCTTCTATCTCTTATGGTGGTATAGCCTGTTATTCTGCTCTCTCTCTCTCTTTCTCTCTCTCTTTTTCACTCTCTCTATCTCTATCTCTCTCGTGAGAGAATGTTCCCTCAAAATTCTCTCCAAAAGATAGTAACTTTATTCTCACTTTAGGAAGCGATTTACTCTCCGTAGCACTATAGGAAAAACGCGGTCATAAAACAACATTAAAAAGTGAGAATTTTAGTTATGTTTTCCTAAAATAGATAAGTTATCTATGACCAATCCGAGTTTTTGGCCTTCTGCGTTGCGTAGATTCCGAGAAAAAGTCAAAGTCGATAAAATTTATTAAACTTTCAACTTGAATTAAAACCGTCTTTCGTCAGCTACTTCAACGCGAGGTAATTTTAAATTATTTCCAGTATGTCTTGCATTAGTCCCGATCCGTACGTGTCCGCTAGGCATTTTTAAAGAAAACACTGAATTTAATAAAAACGCATGCAAAGGAAATAAAAACGTTGAAAAAAGTCCGTTGATTCTTCTTAAAATCAAATATGTCCGCCTATGTGAGACAAATTTACCACTGTTCGCAGGTTTGTTGATAAGAGAGAACCAAAACAAATGCTCTGTTCAACGTTCGGAACGCAGAGCAGAGAAACGAGAGAGAAATGAGAAACACAGAGTTGAGCGTCAGAAGCTAGTTTGTCGGTCAGAAAATACAGACACAAAATCAGAAAATTTCAAAACATTCAAGCGAACGGTTGTGTTTAAGTTCGTCCTCGTATTTACGTATATTCTCGACGAGATGTGACTTAAAGTACAGCCAAATGTACGATTGATTTTCACTGTTTTACCGGCGTCGGTGTTCGAACTTCCCGTCGAACAAATCGCGGAACCCTTTTTCGCACTGTTATCCGTTTTTCGGCGAGTTCCGTATTCCGTGTTGAACGCAAAAAAACAGAACGGGTTGTGATCGGAACAGTTTTATGTTCCCATGTTTAAGCAGTGCAGTAATAAAAGTGCTTAACGCAAAATCAACCCACAGGCAATAGAAAAAGCATAAAGTTCATTAAGACAATATGTTCAGTACGGTCACAAAAGTGCGCGCGGGAATGGAATAGATAGAATAGATCGTTTGTGAGTTGTTTGAAGATGACCAATTGAAGAATCCAGACGAGTCGTCGTTCTCTCGATCTCGATCTCAGTTGTGAATAAAATGATTGCACCGGCAGTTACGACCGTGACCGTGAGATGGTACAGCATTTTGCGGGGCTGGATCTCGTAAATCAGGACCACGCGTGAGCCACGTGTCGGTGCGGTGCATGTGCGAATCCTTACCGAAGTGCAGCCCGGTGAAAGCGCGGAGGCAGTTCAAAAACAGACCAAATAAAATAAATTACCCTTTTTCGCAC
>NW_026456803.1:0-2343 GCF_943734635.1 Anopheles cruzii | reverse complement strand
TCAATGCGAAAGTAGCCATAAAAAGACAATAGCCTACTGAGTTTACTGCATGGTCAAGGTAACGACGGCTGTTGTCGAGTCCGCTGAATAACTACCACAGGTTATGAATAGGTTTTGCTAGAACTTTATTTCTATTCACCAGAAAGATTTAAAGAGCTGCAAAATTATGTCTTCTTTCCACAACTCGTGATAGCGGACTGCCCTTTTAGTCCGCGCGATCGTGCTCGCTTCTGTTATCTTTCGGTGCTGTTTTCATCTATTTCTCCTAGATGGCGCTTACTTGATCTCTTAGCTGTCACTTTGTTGTTGTGATGTGTTGTGGCGGCTAGCTGGCTCTACCGATATCCGCGGCTATTGGTAACAACGGCTATGCAATCATTGCTTATGTCTATCCTTGATATTTTAAAGGGTCATATTTGGGTAAAAACCCCAATATGACCCTTAGACACTCCAAAACGGTAATTTTTTCACCATTCTCGGCACTTTATGATTGTGATTCAATCATAAAGAGGAAAGAATACTAAAGAGCTAGGAAAATTAAAGAGACGTACACACCGAAAACATCAAATCAATGTTGAACGATCGAATACAGAAAAACTGAGCAAATGCAAAAAACATCCCCCCATAGTACTCACTGCAGAAACCTACTTGGTGCAAAGCCCTTATAAGCCTCTTTCGATATGTTGTGCAACGTCAACTATCGCTTTACAAGTGTGCGACCGAATCGATACGTGAAAGAAAAATGCAGAATCTTGTAACCAGAAAAAGGAGACCGAAAATAACTTTGGCATGATCCGCGACTGATAGTCACCCGCCACAATCTAGTCTAAACACCGTTCCACAAGATGATAATACTTGATAGAGAGTGTAGAAGGAGTCGAAAAGGAGTCCAAAAATGTTGCGGCATCTATGCGGGACGGAAACATCGACTATCGACGAGATCCACCAAGCGGAAATTACACACGAAGGATGATGATGATGTTGAGGAAGTCCCAGGGTTGACAATATCTGCGAATACTTTCGTGGTTGTTTGACATGCGAAACAACAACACAGGCAGTGTGTCCCAGAGTATAGTCGGGGACATCCGGCGTTAAAAAAAATGAGATACAGTTTTAATTGCAATAAGTTTTTGGTAACATTCAAACAACAACATATTGCAGTATAAGTTTTAATTTTACTTAGTGCAAATTGGTGCAATTGTTGTTCTAGGTAGTCAGCCATTTAAAGATGGCTCCAGCGATGAACCGAACAATATCTATATATATAAAAGAGTACCGCGTTATTGGTCCTCTCTTTATAACTCAAGAACGGCTGAACCGATTTGGCTGAAAATTGGTGTGGAGGTAGCTTAGATCCAAGGGGGTAAAATAGGATACTTTTTATAATACGATCGCGTCACAATGAAGCCACAATACGCACAATGTGTTTTTCTCCCCCCCCCCTCCCCTTTCCCCATCCAAATAAGGTCGACGCGATCTCTCCCGCTGAGGCGGCATCGACAAACGATAGACAGAGAGCGAAACAGCAAGCAATTGTCTCTCTCTTGCGTATGCTTACACTCTCTCTCGCAAACGCCGAATAGTTTGGCAAATTGTCAGCCAGTGAGAGAGCCTCCAGTTATATTCTCGCGATCCGCCACTGTGAGCAATTGTTTAGCGACAAAGGCGGATCTCCTTTCTCATATCTCCTTTCATCCTTCGCGTCGTAAAAAAATTAACGTGTGTGGAAATAATATTGAGTACATTATTTTTAAGCACTTTCTTATTTCGATGAGTAATTTTAATCGTAGGGAAACATTTATCAGTAAGTATTTACTTAAAAATAGTGAAATTGTACCGTACCGTGTTTTGTTTGGGAAAAAATGTGAAGATTCGTGTCAATTCCAGCAATCCTGATCTTCAGGTGAATAAGGAGATACCAGCTAACAATTAGGAATGCCAGCGCCAAATCGTGAACTGAATGACGTATATAATCGAGATGTTTGGCGCATGTTGCGAGATGTTTTGGAGGGGCAATGATTTTACTGTCCTGAAATTTCCGCCAAACACTGCCAGTAATTCCAAGATCAGCTGACGAAATGAAGTGCTTCTCTTCTTATTGGACAACAACCGCTGAACGGTTTTAGCCTGCACCAACCAGCGACAATGTTAATCTCTGATACTCTTTCTAAACGTTCGTTTTTACGGGCCGGGTTGTTAGTCCCGCGCCAACCCCCCTGGAACGCCGGAATCGGGAATCGAACCCATGGCCAGCTGCGATACAGGGACGAGCGTTACCGACTGCTCCTATCACCGGGGGCCCATTGCCTCTGGGGCGAAACAGAGTTCGCCGGGCCTGCTAGT
>NW_026456802.1:163-2435 GCF_943734635.1 Anopheles cruzii | reverse complement strand
GACGAACCATCTGGAGCTGGAGATTTTGAGGGCCCAGCTTGTTTGAGGTGGCCCAAAACATGTCCATTCTGTTGCTAATAAACAGAGGGAACTGCAACTGCTCTATGGGCCGGCCAGACGCAGAGAGCTGCACTCCGGAGACCACGATTTCGTTAAAAAGCAATTAGCGACAGTTATCACAACGCAGAACTGCATGAGGATCTGTAGACTTCAGCTCGACACACACCAACAGACGAGCGAGTCTACGGCACACCCGAGAGCGCGACAAGCTCGGCGTATCCTATACGTGGTGTGTTCAAAAAGTTCTGACTATTTTGTATTTACTCGGGCTACGTATATCCGTGCATCCGTCGTGGTGCATCGTGAGTTGTTACCAAAAGATAGAACGATCAATAACGAATATTTCCTGCAAGTTATGCGCGATTTGCCCGAAGCAATCCGTCATAAACGCCCGGATTTGTGGGAAAACCAAAGTTGGTTGTCGTGCCCCTGCGAACACATCGTGGTTTCTGCGCGATTTTTTGGCCCACAAATGATGCCTACCGACACCGTACTCCCAAGATCTGCCCTCCTGTGACTTTTTCCTGTTTTCAAAACTTAAATTACCCCTTCGTAGTCAATTCGTTTTGGAGTACACAAACATCGACGATGAGCCAAATTTTGTCCAAGTAAAACAGCTGTCAAAAATTGATTCATTACTCAATATTGCCGAACTTTTCACCATAAGTGAGTGACATGAGTAGCAACCTAACGCCACAAAATCGAAATCGAAAATCGAACATACGTAGCCTGAGTAAATACAAAATTGTCAGAACTTTTTGAACACACCTCGTAGTCGCCGGAAAACTGGCTTTTTAACGAAGCTCTAGAATCTCTGCAGAGTCCGGCAGTCGACAGAAGTCGGCAGAGAGAGTATTCGGCGAGAGGCTCCTCTGAAGCGTTTCCGTGGCAACCGAGAGCGATGGTTTCGTTCCGCAACTTTGTAAAAGAAACATCATGCTGGGGCCTTTCAATGCTGCTGCTGCTGCTGCTGCTGAAGACATCTCGTTTGTCATTTGCGATCCCAGAGCGCTCGTTAGTTCCCGGTTGAACTCCCCCGGGTGCCCCCGGCCAAGCCCAGCAGGAGATCATTCGATGCAACGCAGTGTTGCGTTGCGAATCTATGCTCCGCGACTTCATCTCCCGTCTCAGCTCAGGGATCAGGGACACGCGCGCTCTGCCGACACTGACATTTCACCAAGATGCATCCGTGTGGGGGACGGCCCTCTGTCTCCTTGGATCTCCCAGGGAGACAGGCGCAGCTGTTCGCAGAAATCTAACATTCGCTCCAACTCCGGACCCGTACTTGGTGGTGGTGCAAGGGCCGAAACAATCGCGCCATTGCCACACACGCGGCCAGATGAATGCGCTGGTCTGCTGCAATCGCGATGTCCTCCAACCAGCCGAGCCAGCCAGCGTTGTCCTTCGGCGATTATTGTGCTTGTTGCATATGCGAGCACACACACACCCAAACATACACGCTCAGCTGGCTGGTGGGTGAAGCAATGTGCGGCCAACCGTCGGGACACACATGTAGCGGGCCGCATACAATGTTGCAACGGACGGACTGCGTTACAATGCAACGGATTGCCCACCCACCCCCCGGGGGGGGGCCGGATTGCTTTGTGAAAGTGATCAAAGAAGGCGAGGGCCGGCGCCCGCGCACGAACGGAACGGATTTTCACCTACCAAGGTGTGTAGTAGATGCACCGAGCCCAAAAAAGGATCTGTTTTTTTGCTGTGGTGTGGTGTGTTTCCGGCCACAGCCTTTGGATTGGTTTTTGTTGGTTCGATGAATATTCAAACAGTACACACACACACGCATAGGGGCATGAAAATACCACCCACCCGGGCGACGTAAGGAGTCGATAGAAAGAAATAGAGCCACCCTCGGTCACAGGGTGGGTTGCAGCCATCATGCAACTGCCACCGTGAATAACGGAGAAGAAAAAAACGGGCGAAATTAGAAAAACCAATATGGACAAAAACCAACAAAGTTGATTGAAAATAGAAACGGAAAAGGAAAGAGAGAGAGACGGTGGGGAAAAATCAAACGAACGAATTAACAACACCTGAGCGGCCACGCAATTACACGCAGATTGAATGCACTTATTTCGGGCACAGAGAGAGAAAAGGTGTGCTTCGTTGTTTGCTTTGTTTTCTTAACTCTTTCGCTATCGCTATCGCTCTCTCTCTCTCTCTCTCTCTCTCTCTCTCTCTCTCTCTCTCTCTC
>NW_026456801.1:0-2345 GCF_943734635.1 Anopheles cruzii | reverse complement strand
GTGTGTGTGTGTGTGTGTGTGTGTGTGTGTGTGTGTGTGTGTGTGTTTTATCAAGAAAAACCGTGCCCGTTGCAGCACGGTCTACTCTGATAAGCCAAGTGCGCTCGTTTTACTACAACAGAGCTAGGCTTCGCCAAGCGTTTTTCTTTTGCTTCATACTTTTGTCGATTGTTTTTAGTTGTTTAGTGATTGTGATTTAATCTCAGCATGCTATGCTGGATACTATCCTGGCAGGGCGGCGTTATGTGTCGATTTTGTTATAAATTGGCACACGCCATCGATGGCATTCGATTGGTGCGCCGTGTGACTTCGCTGTTCTGCTGTTCCTTTGATCTTCGAAGGTTCGCAACGATTTGATCCACAAAGCGGCGGGAGTTCGTATTGCTTTCTGGTGACGCTCGTTCATGCGTACCAACACCTCGACACGGCGAGAGGGTGAGTTTGTGAAACATTTTCTCACCATGACTCTATTTATTTCCCTTCGGTACGCGACAGCTCAGGTGCGAATAGAAACGGAAAAAACACAATATTCCACGGCACTGTTCAGCTCGAATCCTCCGGACAAACGGGCGCGCCCGGAACACTCGAGGTCAGTAAAACCAGTTTGCACAGGAAAAACGGGAAAACCCTTCGGAATAACTGTCAACTGGCGAAAATCCACTTCCGTCCAGCCCAGGCCAAGGAATAACGTTCGCTCGGTGGCGCACCGAACCATTTTGTTCGGCGGCTTCGATTTGGCTCCCTTCCAGTGCCACCGTCCGGGGCTGGGCTTATTTTTTAATACCCTTTGTGAGCTGCACCGTAACGAGGGCCGCACGTTTTACGAGGCAATAAATATTGATGACTTCACTGCGAATGCAACAGTCCTGCCGCGCCGTGTCTGGGGCGATGATGGTGATGTGAGGAGTAGATGATAGATCGCTGATGGTCACGGACGATAACGGAAGCAAACTTTTGCACACAACAGCGCACACCGGGAGGTTCCGGTTCTTGGTAAAAAAATCCCGCTCGATCCAATCGTTTCTCGTCGTCAGAGTCTTTATTAAGAAGGCACAACATGAGCTGCGCGCGCTTCGCTTGTAAGCCGATCAGAGCTCCTGGGTCCGGGAGCCCTCACACAGCAAGTGCAGCGCCACTGCCACTGCCACGTGCCCAGGATTATTGGTCGCACCCAGGGGGTCCACACGAGCCTCGAAGCTCGTAGAAAAAATACAACCCCGGACGCAGCTCGAGGCGGACAATTAATTCGGGGCGGGCAACCGAAGGACGAATCCAATATTTCGCTCACGTCCGATCACCGGACTTTTGACAACACAAAGGCGGGCCCGATTCCGGAGCGGACCGAACCGTGTAAGCCACCTTCGTTCGGTCACCCCGTTTACATGCACTCGCCGCCATCGCCATCGTGAAGTGACACCAAACACTATCAATTTCGTTACGCCTTAAAATGGCACTGACCTCGTTCCGTGTGGGAAAAAAGCGAGAGTAAAACTTTATCTACCACAGCGCACCGTTTCGGGAAAGTTTCCTTCCGGTGGCTGCTGCCATTCGGTACACTGCCAAGTGGTACGTGTCCATGCGCCTCGTCTCGAGGGAATCTCGAGCCCTTTAGGGCCATTTTCCGGAAGGATTCCCGTTCGAGATGAAGTGTAACGATCGTGACGACGACCGAGTGGCTGACCGAGCCGGAAACGAGCCGGCCAGCCGGCCAGTTGGCTGGCAGACTAATGAGAAAGTAGATAACAGGAGAGCCACGGAAAAAACTTCACGCAAGGATGGACGCCACGTCCCCAAACAAAAGCTCCAGATCTGAGCAACCCGTGGCCCGTGTGTTTTCTTTTCGCGTGAAGTGGCTTTTTGCTTGGTTGGTTGGTTGGTCCAACACTTTTATCTCGAACTTCTAGCCGTCCATGTCTGTTGTGACAGCTCTCCTACTGGGCTCTCACACACCACACGGACCAAAACCAACCACCCAGAGGTCGCCGAGAGGCAGAGAGAGACAGAGAAAGAGAGGGAGTGTACTACTTGGGAAATTGATGACCACACGGCAACCGAAACGGTGGACGGTGGCTGGTCGAGTTTATCAAAGCGAAACCAACTTATCTGCCCCTCAAGACGTTAGCCGTGTTGCTCCATTAGCTGTAAACAATTTATTTGCCTTCCCGTGTCGGACTCTCCAGGTCTTACCGAGAGTCCGTGTGGCATTTTTTTTTTTTTTTTTTTTGTTGGCTTCTGTTCCTGTTAACTTCGCATCCTCGATGGCCACCATGGGTCCACGCAGTTCGGGGAAATTTATAACCCCCCAAAGCCGCACACACACATGCGATGGCTGCTGATGGTGAAAT
>NW_026456800.1:0-2345 GCF_943734635.1 Anopheles cruzii | reverse complement strand
GTGTGTGTGTGTGTGTGTGTGTGTGTGTGTGTGTGTGTGTGTGTGTTTTATCAAGAAAAACCGTGCCCGTTGCAGCACGGTCTACTCTGATAAGCCAAGTGCGCTCGTTTTACTACAACAGAGCTAGGCTTCGCCAAGCGTTTTTCTTTTGCTTCATACTTTTGTCGATTGTTTTTAGTTGTTTAGTGATTGTGATTTAATCTCAGCATGCTATGCTGGATACTATCCTGGCAGGGCGGCGTTATGTGTCGATTTTGTTATAAATTGGCACACGCCATCGATGGCATTCGATTGGTGCGCCGTGTGACTTCGCTGTTCTGCTGTTCCTTTGATCTTCGAAGGTTCGCAACGATTTGATCCACAAAGCGGCGGGAGTTCGTATTGCTTTCTGGTGACGCTCGTTCATGCGTACCAACACCTCGACACGGCGAGAGGGTGAGTTTGTGAAACATTTTCTCACCATGACTCTATTTATTTCCCTTCGGTACGCGACAGCTCAGGTGCGAATAGAAACGGAAAAAACACAATATTCCACGGCACTGTTCAGCTCGAATCCTCCGGACAAACGGGCGCGCCCGGAACACTCGAGGTCAGTAAAACCAGTTTGCACAGGAAAAACGGGAAAACCCTTCGGAATAACTGTCAACTGGCGAAAATCCACTTCCGTCCAGCCCAGGCCAAGGAATAACGTTCGCTCGGTGGCGCACCGAACCATTTTGTTCGGCGGCTTCGATTTGGCTCCCTTCCAGTGCCACCGTCCGGGGCTGGGCTTATTTTTTAATACCCTTTGTGAGCTGCACCGTAACGAGGGCCGCACGTTTTACGAGGCAATAAATATTGATGACTTCACTGCGAATGCAACAGTCCTGCCGCGCCGTGTCTGGGGCGATGATGGTGATGTGAGGAGTAGATGATAGATCGCTGATGGTCACGGACGATAACGGAAGCAAACTTTTGCACACAACAGCGCACACCGGGAGGTTCCGGTTCTTGGTAAAAAAATCCCGCTCGATCCAATCGTTTCTCGTCGTCAGAGTCTTTATTAAGAAGGCACAACATGAGCTGCGCGCGCTTCGCTTGTAAGCCGATCAGAGCTCCTGGGTCCGGGAGCCCTCACACAGCAAGTGCAGCGCCACTGCCACTGCCACGTGCCCAGGATTATTGGTCGCACCCAGGGGGTCCACACGAGCCTCGAAGCTCGTAGAAAAAATACAACCCCGGACGCAGCTCGAGGCGGACAATTAATTCGGGGCGGGCAACCGAAGGACGAATCCAATATTTCGCTCACGTCCGATCACCGGACTTTTGACAACACAAAGGCGGGCCCGATTCCGGAGCGGACCGAACCGTGTAAGCCACCTTCGTTCGGTCACCCCGTTTACATGCACTCGCCGCCATCGCCATCGTGAAGTGACACCAAACACTATCAATTTCGTTACGCCTTAAAATGGCACTGACCTCGTTCCGTGTGGGAAAAAAGCGAGAGTAAAACTTTATCTACCACAGCGCACCGTTTCGGGAAAGTTTCCTTCCGGTGGCTGCTGCCATTCGGTACACTGCCAAGTGGTACGTGTCCATGCGCCTCGTCTCGAGGGAATCTCGAGCCCTTTAGGGCCATTTTCCGGAAGGATTCCCGTTCGAGATGAAGTGTAACGATCGTGACGACGACCGAGTGGCTGACCGAGCCGGAAACGAGCCGGCCAGCCGGCCAGTTGGCTGGCAGACTAATGAGAAAGTAGATAACAGGAGAGCCACGGAAAAAACTTCACGCAAGGATGGACGCCACGTCCCCAAACAAAAGCTCCAGATCTGAGCAACCCGTGGCCCGTGTGTTTTCTTTTCGCGTGAAGTGGCTTTTTGCTTGGTTGGTTGGTTGGTCCAACACTTTTATCTCGAACTTCTAGCCGTCCATGTCTGTTGTGACAGCTCTCCTACTGGGCTCTCACACACCACACGGACCAAAACCAACCACCCAGAGGTCGCCGAGAGGCAGAGAGAGACAGAGAAAGAGAGGGAGTGTACTACTTGGGAAATTGATGACCACACGGCAACCGAAACGGTGGACGGTGGCTGGTCGAGTTTATCAAAGCGAAACCAACTTATCTGCCCCTCAAGACGTTAGCCGTGTTGCTCCATTAGCTGTAAACAATTTATTTGCCTTCCCGTGTCGGACTCTCCAGGTCTTACCGAGAGTCCGTGTGGCATTTTTTTTTTTTTTTTTTTTGTTGGCTTCTGTTCCTGTTAACTTCGCATCCTCGATGGCCACCATGGGTCCACGCAGTTCGGGGAAATTTATAACCCCCCAAAGCCGCACACACACATGCGATGGCTGCTGATGGTGAAAT
>NW_026456799.1:0-2346 GCF_943734635.1 Anopheles cruzii | reverse complement strand
ATTATTTCAACTGATTAACGCCTGAAGACCCAAGCCAGGGCACTTCATTTGGTGACAGCGGTGGGATCTATCCCCAAGGATCTTGGAATTTCCCGGTGGGAAAATCATCCAAATCCGCTCAGGTATTCAAAGTCAAAAGAATACAATACATCTACGACGCAACGCGAGCAAGAAAGATTGCGAAGCAGTGATCCAGCGAAAGTGACTCCGCTGGGAAGAAAGCAGTGGAATGCAGAACCGCAAAGGGTCAACGAAGCAGCCTAGAAGGAAGAAGAAGCAACCTAGAAGGGTCAACGAAGCAGCCTAGAAGGAAGAACGAAGCAGAACGTCGACACTTGTGCAGAGGGAGGAGTTTGGAATGTTTGTCCGGCACGTGCAGCGTAGGACCAGCCAACCCTTTGGGAAAATACAGTTTTTGGCAGCATTCATGTGAGTAAAATGAAATGCATTAAGAAGTGCAGTGACATGTGGGAGAAAAACAAAATGGGTGAAAGACTAGGTAGATTTTTATGGTATTCGCGTAATCTTACACGAATAGAGAAGCCCAATGGAATTTGAAACTCCATTTTTTGGAGGTTTGGAAAGTGTCGCATTTAAAGAGTGAGCCCGAAATTGCAAATAGTTAGAATTGGGAGAGATGTTGAAGAAATTAGATATCGAATAGAGGAATATTGCTCAAGAAGAGATGATAGAGAAAAGGCTCAGA
The DNA here is from genome assembly GCF_943734635.1 of Anopheles cruzii. Classification (NCBI taxonomy): domain Eukaryota; kingdom Metazoa; phylum Arthropoda; class Insecta; order Diptera; family Culicidae; genus Anopheles; species Anopheles cruzii. The sequence continues at coordinate 1,640 of NW_026456799.1, read as the reverse complement.
AATTTACATACAGGTCTGCAGAAGTTTGATAAAAGTACTGATCCTCAAGTACGTCCACAAAATCGAGAGTTGGTACCGATAAACTGGCAAGGAAATGTTTATAATTCAAACAACCCAAGAAATGACGGCCAAGAAAGATGCAGACCTACGTACGAAGTAGCAACCGAAACAGGGACGCACAGTACGCGGGAAGAAGAAAGGAATATCATAGGAGTGAAGAAAGAGGAACGAGAAGACTAGAGCCAGAATGTTCGAAGGAAAGGAAAAGGATAACAGAAAACCTTCGTTGCTGTTGTAAGAGAAGGTCACAAAAGAGAGAGATAGAGAGATCATATGAAAGGTATAGAAAGAACGGAACGCCGTTCTGACCGAACAAATTATGCGGTAAAGAAAACGAAAGAGCAGTTAGATTCAAACGGAGGAGGTCGAATAGCAAAGTAGGGAACTTATTATAGGAACGTGATCTAGTTTAGTAGGAACTTGATCTCGTAGACCTACACTATATAAAGATCCATACTATCCTAATTTACCTATTAGAATGAAAGAGATGTAGGCAGAGAGAAAGGAATATGTACGAGAATGTTGTAGGTAGAGAAGAAAGAAAAGAAAAGGTTACGCGGAATATAAGTGAAGTTAAAATGAGAAACTTAAAGAAAGGAAAGAAAGAAATGTTGAAAGAAGTAAAAGAAGGAACAGAAGAAAAAAATATTAGCGCTCGAGTAAACCTCCCGAAAAGCCAACCTTACGATGCGCCAGTTTCGGTCAAGACAAAGTTGTCGAAGGAGTAGCAGGGATGGAACAGTAAAAGGAAAATGAATACCGTGAGGGAAATACCACGAGGCAATAATAGTACAGAAGAAAATTAGCGAGCGAATAGGTCCTCTCGAAAAACATTGCAATACACCTAGATGGTCTACGACAAAGATATTGAATGAGTAATAGGGATGGAACCAATAACGCGAGAATAAAGCACAGGGCCGGTTCAAGTCCGGAATAGAAGAATTCAGCCCCTAACAGAACGCCAAGGGCTGACAGGGATGTAGGTTATGGCCGTTCGGGCAATGCAATTACGCACCCCTAGGATTCTTAGAACCATGTGAGTTCTAAGGTTAGGTTCAATTCCTAACGCCTCTCCCCCTCACCCCCTCTAACACAGGATAGAAGAGAACATAGCGCGAACTATGAATACGAGGAACAAATTATGAAATACGTGACCCGGTTATGACGTTCAAAACAGGCCCGGTCACGGTCACGCGAAACGGAACGCTGAAGCAAGTATGATACGGGAGATAAGGAATATACGGAAGACTCGAAACACGACAGAAGTTAGGTGAAAGAAGTCTACAAAGGGGAAAGAAAATGCACGGTATGTAATGAAGAATGAAGTAATGAAGAAGCACGGTATAGAGAGAAAAGAAATAGTAAGATACGGATAAACAAAAGAGGAAAATTATAACCAATTATAATAATTAACGCATATAATTTAGAATTTAGAATTATAGAAATTAACCCACCATATTGTACCAGCGTTACTGCTCCACTTGAGATACGTCTCTTCGATCCGTATCTTCAAGCTAGATAAGTGGGAGGGGATGCAGAGGCCAAGGCCAGCGCAAGCCACGAATTCTATCCAGCAATGC
>NW_026456798.1:0-2347 GCF_943734635.1 Anopheles cruzii | reverse complement strand
AATGTTCTAAGAGAGATTCTACTCCAACTGAACCTGTGAAGTTCTAACCCCCCGTCCACACTTACAGCAAATGGGGAAAAATGTATGTAGGCCCAGCCAAATTCACTCATTTTTGTTGGACATCCGTGAGCTACTTTGAGTTGCCGTTGAGTTCCTCTTGCTTATCGGTTATTTGTACCGATTCGGGTTGAGAGGCCATATTTTTCAATTTGACAGTTGGTACGGGCAACTTTTCTCGCTGTCCAAATTTTTGGACAGCATTTCGAGAGCGGATCAGATTATGACAAAGATGGCAATAGAAAGAGAAGGAAAGCATCATTCATTCAGCATAGGTTTATGCGTCGGGAGAATCGGGAACATAAAAAGATGGCAGTACCTGCGGATTGGGACTTCCCAGGTTGGCTGTTCATTCTTTAATACCTTGTTTTAAGATCAGGTAAATGAGTACAGGTCGCAAAAAAAAATTAATTAGTTTGCAGCCGACCGTTGAAAGGGTTAGACCATTTTGTGTGCGTTGAACCACAGTCCGTTAAAAACAGTAAGACCATATCTGTGAACGTAGTTTGGTGTAAGCGTCGGCTGACTAATTAGTTCAAATTGTCCTCGGAAAAGGTAAGTGTGAAATGCGGAAAATAATTTTGAGAACAATTTGCTGAAAAAAGAAATAATCGTTATTCATGTTATCCGCAGAAAAGAATGGCGAACGAGAGTGCAATGGATGGACCGGAGCGCGTGGTCTGCGAAGGCGAACGAGTGCTGTGGACACGTAAATTAATGTTCGATGTTATTGATGCTGTGAAGGAGGAACCACTGCTGTGGAACCCCAAGCACGTTGATTATAAACATCGTTCGAAGAAGAAGGCTGCGTTCAATCGAGTTGCTGTCCTGCTAAAGTTACCAGAGGAAGCGGTGCGCCGAAAATGGGAAGTGCTGAAAACCTCGTACCACAAAAACCGCCGGCAGCTGGAGAACCAGCCAGCAAGTACGATTAGATGGTTTGCCTTCGACAGGCTATCGTTTTTATCTCCTGCTGGAGAGGTTTGCGGAGCCTCGGAGGTAACGGACGACCCAGAAAACAATGAGGTAATTTTTTTAAACCAATTTTTTGTGTATTTAAACCAATAGTATGGGTATTTAACGAAAATAACGCGAATTTAGATGATCTCTCCTTCCGGTGAAGAAAAGTAATCTTTAAATTTATTCCTAATTTCATTAACATTACGTGGCACTTGTCGTGGCACACTTTGAAGTTCGAGCATTTCATTGGAATTTGCATCGTTTCGCCAGGAGCCAAGACAAACTCCGTCACCTTGAATTCTGTCCATAGTTCCAGGGGGACAGTAATGACTCCTCGATTCATTGTCTCTGCGCAAAAAATTATGCAGGACAATGCAGGCATTTACAACCTGTTTCACTTTTGCCGGTTGTAATCCTATTGGGCTAGCGAAAACCCTAAACTTTGATGCCAAAATTCCAAAAACATTTTCAATAACGATTCGAGCTCTGCACAGCCGATAGTTATATGTTGATTCTGATTGGTCTGTTGGATGTCCGGGATAGGGCTTCAACAAATGCTTCGATAAAGCAAATGCTTTGTCGGCGACCAAGACGTATGGTGTTGCGATGGACTGTCCTGGCAAAGACTCGTCCTCAGGTAGGCCGGCAGTATTTGCTGCGATGTTGTGGTGAAGAGCCGTCTGCCTAAAAACACCGCCGTCGGAAATCCTGCCCTGAGCTCCCACGTTGGCATATATTATGTTAAAATGAGCGTCTGCTATAACCATCATTACTATGCTAAAGCATTTTTTGTAGTTATAGTATTCGCTACCACTATGAATTGGTGCCAATATTTTAACATGTTTTCCATCCAATGCTCCCAAACAATGGGGGAAGTGCAATTTTCGCTGAAATTCTACAGCAACAGCTTTCCATTCATGTTGAGATTTCGGTGTCTAGTTATTAATAGAAAACAATGATGTTAGTTGATATCAATATTAACCACATATAATATTTTTTCAGAACATGGAAGCAACATCCGTGGGATCACAAACGTTGACGGGATCACAAACGTTGACGGCATCAGAAAGAGGCACCGTCATCCCACCCACACCCACGGCACATAAAACACGACGGCCACGACAGGACAATCGTTTCGAAAGGTCATTTTTTGAAAAGCTATCAAAAGTGATTGAAGATGGCTTAAAGACGGACAACAACGTCACATGGGCCGATGTCCTGGGGTCGTACGTCTCCCTGGAGGTGTGCAGAGCCCAGCCCGCGCAATTCATTGTTTCATCCAGCAGATAGCAAATATAGCTAGCGCACCTAAAAGACCTACAATCCACTG
>NW_026456797.1:0-2347 GCF_943734635.1 Anopheles cruzii | reverse complement strand
CGGTGAAGCGATGTTTCGCTACGCATTCGCACGTCGCTTATTGGCAGGCAGGAACGTCGCCAGCGTTTCCGGTTTATTGGATGAACATTTTATAACCGATCTGTAGTTTGTTGTTTTTGCTTTAGTAAGTACGTCATTGGAGTTTGTATCTACAAAACTTGAACTTTTTTCCAAATTCCCTTACAAATGAGTTTAAAAGTATTGTTAAAATCATTCCAGCATAAAGCCTCCTATAATCCGAATAGGTTCTCCCTGACAGACCCTTATTAACTGCTACTATACTTTTAGCTTAACGTGAGCTTTCTACGGGCTAGAAGGTTTTGTCAAATCGACGATATTCGGATTGCACAAAAACGAACGACGCGTTCCATCATCTCAACTTGGCTTCTCGAAGGAACGTAGCAAAACACAGAACGGTAGGTTGCACAAGCAATTACCAGACCGCGCGCACACGTTAGCTCACAGGGAGCAGATCCTGTCGATAAGCATCGTCACATCCATAGCCCCGGTGCCCCCTGGAGTTATCGGCCGACGGCTGCCTGGCTGGCTGTCTGGCTGATATTTATGTTTTCACCGCCTGCGAGTTACATCATCGTCACGTGCCGCTGCGCTTAGGAAGCGAACGTGTCCGCAAATCATACATTACTACCCAATTACCGGAGCCAGGTCTGGCCAGGACCGCGCAACCCCAATCCCGCCCGCAGTAACAGGTTCAGCAGGCCATTCGTTCGTTTTATTAATTCATTTCATCATCTTCCGAAATTTCGGTGATTCGCCCTTTCTCCTTTCCCTGCGACCGGAACCGGAACAGCGATCGCCGGGAGCCTCCGAGCCCTTTGATCAACGGCAGCGTCACACCGGCCGGGACAGGTTTCGTGGCCGGATTTATTTTAATCTCCGCCCTTTGCTGGGTGCGCCATAAATTTTTGCGGAACGCTGCTTGAAGCCGAATGGGGGCCCTAGAATGCTTGGGCGATGGGCTTTTCGCGGTACCCCGCGGTATTTTGTTCGATTTCACGAAGCGTGCCGGCCCAACTTTTACATCGCAATCGATTTGCCGTAATTTTGTCACACGACTCGCCGATTTACGGCGCGCGCGAGCCCCGCACTGGCTATGCTTTATGTTTTTGTTTCCGATTCATCTTCGCAAGGGACGCCCGCCGCCCGCACACCCGCGCCAAGCGTCGATCCGGACGATCTGAGCTTGGAATGTTATCAAAGTTATCAAATTTATGATTGCCTTCGTTCCGGTTCGTGAGTCTGCTGCTGGTGCTGCTGGAGGGTGACCATTGCCTGATGGAAACAAAGCAAGAAGGAACGCAGAACGTCACCGGCACGACATGATTCTATACTTTGCGTCCGCCTGCTGCGGGTACGGTCCCTGCCTGCTCCTACCGTGGCCCCCATTCCGGCCCGCCGCGTGTCAAGTTTGAATTTCAATTTTGTTTCGCCAATTTTAAGCGCCTCTGAGCCGAGAAGATCCTTGTTAATTGATTGGATTTGCGGAAGGCAGAGGGCGCTGGCGAGCGTCGCTTCGAATATCCGTGCACGGCGCCGCACGATGACCATCTTCTACCGGCAGTTTCCCCGAGGTCTGGTCCATGCCCCACCATCACCACTACCACCCGGGCCTATCGACCGGGATTGGCCGCTGTTAATTCGCTAATTTATTATCCGAAGCTACCCCCGGCATGCCAATCACACTAGGCGCCCCGTTCGCGCCCCGGGATCTAATTAGCGCCGTCGGTCCCATTCATCATTATTAGACACGCGAGGGTCCCTGCACCTTCTGCTGCAGAGGTGAAACTTTGCCAGCCGCAGCCTCGGTTTCAAGCCCCCCGTTGTGTTTCTTTTCTTTTCTTGTTTTCCATTACGTCAGGGGGATGCTGCCGGTATCCTTTCGCGGCACCCGCGGGCCTGGAACGGATTTTTAATATTCCTAATTGGTATCGTTTTTTTTTATTTTGGGTTTGCCTTCACTAGGTTGTTGTTGTATTTCATGGACGCTGACAGATTTATGCTGGGCTAGCTTTCGATTTCCATTTGCCTTTGCCAAGGGCCAACCGGGCGGGCGGATGCACCCACCGGTGAAGGAAGCGTCTCGAATGCGGCTGACAGGTTTTGTCGACCGGGAAAAGAAACACGAAACAATAGAACAGTTGCAAACCCCTGGCAACCGAAAACAAAAAAAAAACAGCAACCATCCCGGGCCACCCGGAATGGGGACACGCACGAAACCTACGCCGAAACCGATCCCCAACAGTTGGTGCGGATTGGCGAACGGGTTTGCTAAACCGTGTCCGCGTCCGTCCCGGAAGGACCCGGTCCCCGGTGTCGGGAAGCGCAA
>NW_026456796.1:0-2348 GCF_943734635.1 Anopheles cruzii | reverse complement strand
TGGACGTGTTTGGGTTTATTAGGGGAAAATATTGTTTTCTGTTTGTTCCGAAGAATCGGTACCGTTTCTGAATACCGCTCGCTTTCGTTTGGTTGGTATTTTGAAGTTAAATTCCAGTGCCCTCGTAGGTTCAATGGCTCCCGGCCTCCCATTCTGGTCGCTGTCCGATGTTTATTTGATGCTGGCTCCTTCGCAGAACAACGGCCAAATAAATATGGAAGCCATTTTTATTAGTTATTCCTGAAACTTTTCATTCCACCAACAGCAGAAGGCCATCCGGTTGGGTGTTGGCCAGCGCGATCGATTTGGCGAAAAACCGAACCATTCTTGCAGGTCCTGCGGTTGGCAAAACCTGCGTTCAGGTCCTCTGGCTCCCGTGGGTCCAAAACGAGACCCCGAACAGGCAACGCGCACACACACACAGACATAGAACCCCGCGCGGGATGTGGCCGGGAAAATCACGGCCATAAATTTTCACCTAAAGCTTAGCCGAAGCGGATTAAAATTGAATTTATGAAATTCATGTTACGCGCGTGTTACAATCGCCACCGGGGCTCGCCACTCTGTTGAATGGCCGTGGCCCCGCCGTGTGGGAGATTAGAAGATGCTTTCTCTCTGTCACGTTCCGTGTGTCTCTCTCTCTCCCCCGGGGGTAGAATGTTTGCCCCACATAATGCCAGCGAGCGCACACCTTGGCCCTAAGCCCGCCAGTTCCGAGGGTGATCCACCAAATGATGAACGATTGGTGTCGCGGGTCGCGGCTGCCTTCGCGGCTTCGTGTGGTCGAACTTTATGAACTGTAAATTACTTCTGTCAGCCAGCACGCACACACACACGCTGCATGGCACTAGCTTTGCCATGGAAATGGACGAGTCTCCGACGACCGTCGGCAGCACCTGAATCTTCATCGCGCGCGAGGGAGACCCCAAACTATCATAAGTTTTGGCTCTGCTTTTTGCTCAATGTTGGGGAATGTGTGTATTCCGGTAGCCGAAACATTGTAGCACCGCAAAAGTTCATCGGGCAATTTCTTATCAACGACAGTAAACAGTTTTCGACGAAGCCTACTCGGGGGTGACCCTAACACCGGCCACGTAATCCTGTGAGGCCTTTCGGGCATTATTAATTTCCTCCGTCAGCTCAGGTTACCAAATTGGGCTGCCTATTTAGTGCTTTTTGGCAAACGGCTCAGTTTGACAAAGACCCGCCGATCGAACACCGCAACCACAACCGGGGTTTGGGTGACAAACTTGGCTTGGCTTGAGCTGACCGCACTGTAGCACTGTAATCTTGAAATGATCATTAATTGAAACGATGATGCGTGCGATTCGTGGTCCGATCATGCTGCGAACATGTTGGCAACATACGACGCTTCGATGCGAACGACCTTTGGAAACGTTCACAGCGCACAGTAAGTTGTTGGCTGAACTTGAGGAACAGCAGCAGGTGAGAGTTGCGGTTTTCGCCAGAATGGACGCAAAGGTCAATACCAGTGTTCAAAGAGCGTTAAATCCAAAACCGTAAATCCATATTTCATACCGTATGAAGAGTCCCCCTTTAAATTGTCCTTTTTTATGATCAAAGAATATCGTCCGCTCGGTCAGAGTGTTATCACATTATTTATTCATTCGTTAGCACGACAAAAAGCATTGAGAACCGTTCCCGGAATCACCGGGGCCAATGGCGGCAGTGCTTTGCTTAATATTCGACAAGCGTCTTCTGGGGGCACGGTCGAAATATTCACTTCATAATGCAAGCGGTCAACATGGTACGAATTATATTTCTCCCAATCTTGGCTTCGCAAGCTGCTTGGCAACAAATCACTGCGAAGAAGCGGATGAGAAAGGAATCACAAAACAGAATCAAATCTACGTAATTGAAAGCCGCGACGCACCCGTAATGAGCTTTTGGCCGCGCCTGGTGACCTGTTCATTTCCACGTTCCGGCAGCGCGTCACTTTCCGTCCTGTCGTCGTCCTGACGAGGCAACACCAAATTCCTGTTTGCGCACGGCCTACTTCATTCTACTTATTTTGTCAAAAGGATCTTGATCGGGGCGTTCACTGTCGCGTCGTCGTCCTCGTCGTCCTCGTCGGTGCCGTGCGGTTCCTAGAAGACTGGTTCCGTCAAATCGCTTCCAGTTAATATAAGGTTGGCTAAAAAGAAATCGACGTTTTTTGGGTGAATTTCAAAACTATATTAAACAGGTTTCCAATGGTCCGATTTGCGTCAAATATGCACCATTTTAATGGAAAATTTGTTGCCTTCTAAAAACTACCTTCATAATACCTCTCTTTTAGAAGGATTAGTCGTTATTGGCAAAAAACTCGAGAAATCCATTTTCTTAAT
>NW_026456795.1:0-2350 GCF_943734635.1 Anopheles cruzii | reverse complement strand
AACCACCACGTGTGTGGTTCCATTTCGCGCTTGCAAAAGCACGGCATCGGGTGTCGATTGGGTTTGGCAACATGTCGGGGATGCAGCACAGCACAACAACAACAAAAAACCGGCGAAACAACGATTCAATTCGTTTGGTTCGCCTTTGATGGGCCCGTATTCCCGACGTGCCGATCGGACCGCCGGGACGCTTTTCGATGGCGGTTCTCGGCGCTCTCTCGTCGTGGGCTCGTGACGCGGAAAACGTACAGCACAATGACTGCGATTTAATTAATGATTAGAATTAATTATCGGAAAATTGCTAATTTTGTGGCACGTCGAACGTCAGGGGTCCCAGAGCTCGGGCGGAACTCGGACAGGCTGGGCGGCCAGCACGAGGGTGGAGACATTTCGCCCGCTGTGGCACGGGGCATGGAGTTTAGCGAAAGTGACCAGCACCAGCGAAACAGTCGCTGCTGGTCACGACTCGGTCGGTGGCCACGTTTTGTGACGATGCCCCGTCTCGTGCGCCGGCATCGTCCAGTTTGGCAAAACATCCGTCCGTCCCGGCAGAACGCTCCCGGAACTCCGTTTGGGGCGATTTTGGAGCTGTTAATGGCCGCCGAAGCCCCGCGATGGAGCTTAGGAATCGTTCAAACTTCATTATTCCAACGAGCGCCTCGGGGCACTTGGTTCGGACGGCGGTCACCTCGCCGGTTTGCTAGCGGCTAGGATTATGCGAACGGCTGAAAATGGCCACCACTAGCGCTTGTTGTCGTGCTGATGGGCGTGGGGCGTTTATTGGGCGTTGGCGTCCTGCGCGTCCAGTTAGTTGGCTACCGCGAGCTGATGTTATCATCGGTGACGTGAATTAGATTTACGGGTTCGGGTCGCTGAACAGGTGTGACGTGGGAATTTCTCTCGCGGCCAGCCTGCCAGCGGCGCGCGGATGGATGGATGGGTTGTTAAATTCCGTCGGGATGATCACAAGAAATCGCCAGCCCGTGCTGCCGTGATCACACTAATTTGCACGGGATTTGTACGCGCACGAGCAGATTTGCGCGAAGATTTGGCGCCCACCAATTCGGCGGCTGGCCACTTGACGGAAGACATCGATGGTTATTAGTAGGACCTTGATCGACAGGAGGCGACACGCGGGCTAATCGCCTCGCAACGTCGGCAATCCCATCCACGTTCGAGGCACGCTCTTAAGTCAATAGCATTTATTAGCGGCACCACTTACGGTTACGGTTGTGATTAGCGGTGGAACCGATGATTAGTTGGCGACACTGACAGAAGGCGACTATGTAGTCTGGCAATGGGAGTGACATTAGCGCTGACGCTTCCCTTAAGTAGCGAAATGGTGAACGTCGGCGAATGTTGTTTGCTTGATGTTTGCCATTGTCGAGTATTTAGCAGCACGTTAATTAATGTTAAATTAAGTTGAATTGACTGTTAAATTGAGTAAATGTTAACGACTAGGCAGGGTTTTGAAGTTAACGACCGATTTGTCCAAAATTTGTTTGCTAATAAATTCCAACACTCATTACACAGAAAAAATATAGTTTTGGACTTTTATATATCTCAGTCTCTAGGAGTACTCCTCGGACCACTGTTTTTTTCTAAATTAGGTGCGATGTAGTTTGACTATTTTACTTGTCTAACATGTCTTACACCATAGAAATGCTTTAGGTCCAACAGCACGCATTTTCAATCCGACTTTGCTTACTGAATTATATATTGACCAGGATTGACGACGACACCGAATTATGTTTAATTCAAGTCTGCCCTGCATCTCTCGTCTATTACAGGCTCCTTCTATTCTTTCCTTTCTTTTATAGTCGACCTTCACAAAAGAAATTAATCTTGTCAAAAGCCTGAGCATTACGGACATTATTATTCGAATATTACAATTAGAGAGTTCAAACATTTTAGGATTCTTAACAAGTCTTTGATAAAAGTCAATTATTTTTCAACTAATTGGCAAGAGAAGATCAAAGGGGATCGAAACTTGTTGACAGGAGTCTAACATGAAAAGGGTTGCCATTAGAGGCCACTCTTAAATTCAGACTCCTTCCAAACACTCAACGATGTCGGACTCAACATAAATGTGTTGTCTGTAAAATGTTTATGCATTTAACCAGCTTTTCAGTGATTCGTTCAGTCAAATCCCTTAACCAAAACCCAAAGTGACATAGGGGAACTTCCTAGTAATTTGAGAGAGTGCACGTGGCCGAGGCCATAACAACACCTATCAACCCGGCGCCGGTGGTGTCTCTGGTGTTCGAAACAATATCACAAATGGCAAAGGGAAAAGGGGAAGCAACGGACGAGCGAATAAACAATGCACAAACCTCTACGTTGATCCTGT
>NW_026456794.1:0-2350 GCF_943734635.1 Anopheles cruzii | reverse complement strand
GCAGTTCTTAAGAGACGGCTAATGAATAAAGACGTGGGTCAACCGAATGGTTGACCATCAAAAGTGTTCAAAGAATTCATGTATTACCGTCTACAACCATGCCGAAGCCACTGACAGGGGTCCAGTTTCAATCGTGCGTTACGATAATCGCCGGAACCGACACTGATTGCTTCCGTTTAACAAAAAACCGGGACACGAATCTTTCGTTCGACAGCGAAACCAACCACAAACCTTTCCCGCGCGGTGGTTCCCGGCGGCGTGTGAACCGATTGTGTGTGCCACAACACTGGACAGAAAGGGCTCTCAATGGCACCGCAGGAATCTTGGATGATGCTGCTGCTTCTTGTGCCGGAATTGTTACGCCGTCGATTGTTTGCACGCGGCGCGTTTCCAGAAATGCAAATATTGTTAATCTGCCGGACAACACAGGCCGGAACAAAGGGCGTGCACACACGGGACCCAGCAGGACCACTCTCATTACCCGAAACGATAGCGATTAAGCGAAAGGACAATATGGGGCTCTGCCTGGGTGTGTACACGGGAGCGACCCAGCCTCGACGAAGATCGGCTTTCATCTTTCTCCTCAAGAACCGGTACCACAAGAGGATAATTCGGCTTAATTATGTTTTAATGCTATTCTCCACCCACTCATTAACGCGTGGCCTTAGGACCTACGATCGCCGTCTTCACGCTGTGACACCCTGTTTCCGGAGTCCGCTTTCGGAGCCTGTGACCGCCTTAATCTCGGGCCGACAAACCGATTTGCATCCATTAGCGTATTGTACCGGATTTTGGTCCTCTGGTTGTCAAACGTTCTGTTCCGTCTGCGGCCAGCAACTTCGAACCGTTGAGCCATTTATGAGGTTATTTGAAAATTGGTCAATTGCAAAAAGGTTTAAGTTTTTCTTTAACTTCAAAGCATTTCGATCCACCAGTTCCTGCTGTTGTGTACTTTAATATAGAATTTCATTTATCAAATAGATTTAAATATACTTTTTGTGCGTCTCCTATCGTCGTCGATGCCTTAATATAAAATAAAAATTGCAAAAAAATTAATTAAAATCAGTCATTTACGCTCGACGTCCAACGCGAAGCGGCAGCATATTAGACAGATACACGGTGTCGCGCCCCAAATCAATTCCATTCCGCCCGAGGTAAAGCAAACGTCGTCGGAACTCGTCCGACGTCGCCTCTCCGTGGGTTTGAGCATTCACCGACCCATCCACTGATTGGTATCAATTTTAATGATGTGTTATTAGTAGCAACTCTGCCCTCATCAACATGCTGCTGCTGATGCCCTCCGTGTCCTCATTGCAATTATTCGCCCTTCTCGCGGGCACCCGCTCGTTGGCAGCAATTTTTCGGACTCAGCCGGGCCCCGATTGCCTCCCGGAGGTCTCCAGGATCCGGAGAGCGTCCCGCACCCAATGGGTTTTGAATTATTTACTTTTTCTAATAATTGCAACACACGCTGATGCGCGACGACTACGTGCTCCACGAGCCGACGCGACCCGCACAAGTGTCATCGCACCCTATCACACACACACAGGCACACAGAGTCGCGCACACATACACGCGTTTGAAGGGGCCTACGGATGAGCACCGGCCGCACCGAGACGATCTGCTAAACTGGTCGCGTTGTAATGAAACAATCATTTTCTTATTAATATTTATGATGGCCACACAAATTTGCACACTTTTGCAAATCGTCCTATTTGCTCGCACGGTGCTGATGACTCCCGGGGAGGATTCCGACCGGGATTTCCATTGTGGGTCCTGTGTCCTGTCAGCGCTAGAGCGAAGCAATGAATACGAAAGTGGAAATAATTGCACCGGTACACACAACAAAAAGAAAACATGCCGCCGTCCGGGCACCTTTCGCGGGATTTAGCGAAAAGTGTACGTCGACGGCATTTCCCTCAACCGGTTCGATGCGATTCGCCGGGTCGGTGGAAAACGGCCCGGTCCGGGGAGGGGACACTCGGAACGGGTCCGTCTGCGAGTACCATTCAGGGGTAGATAATAAAGTATCCTGGCAACCAGTCGCGGCGCGGTCGCGTTCCCTCCGGCATTCCATTTGTGACGCCCAACATAACTCGCGGGATTGCGGCATGGCGGGATGATATGCCCGCAGGGAACCGTGATACAGACCCGTGTTCTTACGAAGTGTTTCCTTTAGTATACAAATTATTTTAGGGTATTACCGAACACGGCAGATGAACCAATACCCACCGTTAAAAATATGTTCAAGAAGTGACAATGCAATGATAGCAGACATTTTGTCACCTTCACATAACTCTCGACATTGTTGTGATTTCAATTAAAAAGGACTAAGAAAGCCTACGTTTAT
>NW_026456793.1:0-2351 GCF_943734635.1 Anopheles cruzii | reverse complement strand
CACACCGTGTGCTATCTGGTCAGTCGGACGGACTGTGGCGTTTATCGAAAAATAATTATATCGAGCAGCGAATCGATTGTCAAACGTTTTGTAGGAACATTTTGGTGCAATTTGTTGGGAAGTTTTGTCAAATAAGCTCATCGGGACCGTAGTTGAGCTGAATCTCCATTTTCCTTTTGGGCAGCGCGATTTATTCGGAGACGAGTCGACGGGATAGCGCCAGGACATCCATCAGCCAGGCCAGGCCAGGCAACTGTGTGCGTGTCTGCTGGTGGTGGTTGTAGGGCATGCGCGGCTCGGGTGCCGCTGTATCAAGATACACTATGTACGGTCCGCCGGGCCGGGGCAATACAACCGATACCCGGGAGTGATACGGCCGGAACGATGCCCGGCTCCCGGAGGACGTTACGCAACACGGAGCGTCCACGTCGGCCGCGTCGGTGGCAAGTCGGTGTGGTTGGCCGGTTGGCGTAATATAGTTGCTTCACACCAACGCACACCAGGGCGGGGGGTGAAATAATTCAACCAAACAAATCGGAAGGGAGCGAAATAAGATAAACTTTCTGACAAGGGAGGTTTCGCCTTCGTCCTGTTCCGAGGTTCGTTTTTTCCAACGGGGGATTGGACCTCGCCTCTCGGAAACTCGGGCTGGAAGGAAGAAGAAAAGTTTTCCGAGCTGTCAAGGCGAGCTGACACACACACACACCGAACGACCCACGGAACGGAGATTCCACAAACACACACAAGCACACCAGCTCCAAGCTCCAGAAACTTTCAGGTCCGGGCACCAGTAGCAGCCTCCCGGGTGGGGTCTGGATCTGGGGCCCCCGCTTATCTTGATGCTGCTGGGTGTGGAAATTGTTTGTTCTCCAAACATGTCTGCAGCATGAATAATTTATATCGTTAAGAAATCCCTTTTCCCGCGCCGCTAGAGGGAAAACTTTACCCCGCCCGCGGCCCACGGCACCCGGGGAACGAAAAGGACACCCCGAGAATCCTTTTGCTGTGACGCGAGGGTGGTGTCTTGTGGATTCTTCGGTCGCTTGGTCGCCACGCGGAGCAGGTCTCGGTTGTCTGCCCATTTTCCCAAAAGGTATCGTTGTTGGCGGTTGTCGGTCGAGATTGTCATCGTTATCTCGACACACACACACGCACGCACGCACGTAGAGGATAACGAGATGGAGGGATCCGTGCTTAAAATAATCTACGATACGATTTCATCCCTCGCCCCGCCGGGGAGTCACGGGACGGTTCTCTGACGCCTTGGGATTGCCAAAGGGACCACGTCTGGGGGGGGGGGGTTCCGTGATTCAGTGTGCGTGTGTGCGATTTTTTTTCTTTCATTTGGGGTCTGTCTCTCCCGCTTTATCTCTCATTCCTCAAGTGTCTGGCTCGGAGACCGAGCCAGAGCAGCCTTTGGCTAGGATTGTCTTAGAATGGGCCGCTTAAGATTAAAGGACGTCGTCGACGACGGTGAACAAAGAAAACCCCCGGGAAAATCCTTCTCCCTCATTGGACTCACCACACACACACACACACACGCGGGCGTGATGGGTGGCAGGGTCGCATATCCTTGGGGCCAGAGATCGTATCGGACAGCCCACACGTAGTACCCACACACAGGGAGCCCGTGAAACGAAACCCGACCCGGTGCGGTGCGCATCTTCACGTACCAGTGACCCAGCTGTCAACTTTAATTGGTAGCTGATTCCGGGCGCCCGATAAGGAAGTTGTTTCGATTCTAATTTATAAACGCACACACACAGTAGTGGCCCCCGGGGCTGCGATCGTTATTTCGTTTATGTCTCATTTCGGGCGGCCGCCTCACAAAGAGAGCGCCCCAAAAATGGTTGCGCCGAAGTCCGGGTGGAGTTGGTACGACCGCAACCGGAACCAACAAGTTGGTGGCCTTGCGGGCCCAAGACAGTAAACTTGCGCCCAGGCGCATGGGGCTGGAGGTACGCAAAATAATTGTTTTCAGATATGCGCGTTCACCTCGCGCTAGGGTTGTGGCCGCCGGCGACAACTTCTTCCGTCGACGGTAGCACCCGTAATCCTAATCTGCCCGTACCTTACGTTAATGGGAGCGCTCGGTTCGATTAATGCGCTCGATTAATTTCTCCGCAACACTTTCGCTGAAGAAGCGGAATTCGTTCAAATCGGGACACCATCTCCCAACTTTGCTAGACCAAACGGAACCTGGGCGCTCGATATGTGCTCAGTTTGATTACACCTCCCGGCAACCTACTGTAACTCCCTTTTTGGGGTTGACACTCGCAATTCCCTCAAGTCGCGTACCCAGGCAGTTGACACTTTTAATTAAAGCCGATTTCGCGGAAATCGATACACGC
>NW_026456792.1:0-2351 GCF_943734635.1 Anopheles cruzii | reverse complement strand
CACACCGTGTGCTATCTGGTCAGTCGGACGGACTGTGGCGTTTATCGAAAAATAATTATATCGAGCAGCGAATCGATTGTCAAACGTTTTGTAGGAACATTTTGGTGCAATTTGTTGGGAAGTTTTGTCAAATAAGCTCATCGGGACCGTAGTTGAGCTGAATCTCCATTTTCCTTTTGGGCAGCGCGATTTATTCGGAGACGAGTCGACGGGATAGCGCCAGGACATCCATCAGCCAGGCCAGGCCAGGCAACTGTGTGCGTGTCTGCTGGTGGTGGTTGTAGGGCATGCGCGGCTCGGGTGCCGCTGTATCAAGATACACTATGTACGGTCCGCCGGGCCGGGGCAATACAACCGATACCCGGGAGTGATACGGCCGGAACGATGCCCGGCTCCCGGAGGACGTTACGCAACACGGAGCGTCCACGTCGGCCGCGTCGGTGGCAAGTCGGTGTGGTTGGCCGGTTGGCGTAATATAGTTGCTTCACACCAACGCACACCAGGGCGGGGGGTGAAATAATTCAACCAAACAAATCGGAAGGGAGCGAAATAAGATAAACTTTCTGACAAGGGAGGTTTCGCCTTCGTCCTGTTCCGAGGTTCGTTTTTTCCAACGGGGGATTGGACCTCGCCTCTCGGAAACTCGGGCTGGAAGGAAGAAGAAAAGTTTTCCGAGCTGTCAAGGCGAGCTGACACACACACACACCGAACGACCCACGGAACGGAGATTCCACAAACACACACAAGCACACCAGCTCCAAGCTCCAGAAACTTTCAGGTCCGGGCACCAGTAGCAGCCTCCCGGGTGGGGTCTGGATCTGGGGCCCCCGCTTATCTTGATGCTGCTGGGTGTGGAAATTGTTTGTTCTCCAAACATGTCTGCAGCATGAATAATTTATATCGTTAAGAAATCCCTTTTCCCGCGCCGCTAGAGGGAAAACTTTACCCCGCCCGCGGCCCACGGCACCCGGGGAACGAAAAGGACACCCCGAGAATCCTTTTGCTGTGACGCGAGGGTGGTGTCTTGTGGATTCTTCGGTCGCTTGGTCGCCACGCGGAGCAGGTCTCGGTTGTCTGCCCATTTTCCCAAAAGGTATCGTTGTTGGCGGTTGTCGGTCGAGATTGTCATCGTTATCTCGACACACACACACGCACGCACGCACGTAGAGGATAACGAGATGGAGGGATCCGTGCTTAAAATAATCTACGATACGATTTCATCCCTCGCCCCGCCGGGGAGTCACGGGACGGTTCTCTGACGCCTTGGGATTGCCAAAGGGACCACGTCTGGGGGGGGGGGGTTCCGTGATTCAGTGTGCGTGTGTGCGATTTTTTTTCTTTCATTTGGGGTCTGTCTCTCCCGCTTTATCTCTCATTCCTCAAGTGTCTGGCTCGGAGACCGAGCCAGAGCAGCCTTTGGCTAGGATTGTCTTAGAATGGGCCGCTTAAGATTAAAGGACGTCGTCGACGACGGTGAACAAAGAAAACCCCCGGGAAAATCCTTCTCCCTCATTGGACTCACCACACACACACACACACACGCGGGCGTGATGGGTGGCAGGGTCGCATATCCTTGGGGCCAGAGATCGTATCGGACAGCCCACACGTAGTACCCACACACAGGGAGCCCGTGAAACGAAACCCGACCCGGTGCGGTGCGCATCTTCACGTACCAGTGACCCAGCTGTCAACTTTAATTGGTAGCTGATTCCGGGCGCCCGATAAGGAAGTTGTTTCGATTCTAATTTATAAACGCACACACACAGTAGTGGCCCCCGGGGCTGCGATCGTTATTTCGTTTATGTCTCATTTCGGGCGGCCGCCTCACAAAGAGAGCGCCCCAAAAATGGTTGCGCCGAAGTCCGGGTGGAGTTGGTACGACCGCAACCGGAACCAACAAGTTGGTGGCCTTGCGGGCCCAAGACAGTAAACTTGCGCCCAGGCGCATGGGGCTGGAGGTACGCAAAATAATTGTTTTCAGATATGCGCGTTCACCTCGCGCTAGGGTTGTGGCCGCCGGCGACAACTTCTTCCGTCGACGGTAGCACCCGTAATCCTAATCTGCCCGTACCTTACGTTAATGGGAGCGCTCGGTTCGATTAATGCGCTCGATTAATTTCTCCGCAACACTTTCGCTGAAGAAGCGGAATTCGTTCAAATCGGGACACCATCTCCCAACTTTGCTAGACCAAACGGAACCTGGGCGCTCGATATGTGCTCAGTTTGATTACACCTCCCGGCAACCTACTGTAACTCCCTTTTTGGGGTTGACACTCGCAATTCCCTCAAGTCGCGTACCCAGGCAGTTGACACTTTTAATTAAAGCCGATTTCGCGGAAATCGATACACGC
>NW_026456791.1:0-2355 GCF_943734635.1 Anopheles cruzii | reverse complement strand
TTGGAAAATGCGAATAGTACGTAGCTGTTGTGTATGTATTCTTGTTACCCGATAGCCTGCGCTCTGTCTGTCCTTAGTACACTCGCGAAAGAATAGGTGTTCTTTCCCTCACACAAAACATAAACACTAAAAAATGTAGTAATAATATGCAAACTTTGATTGTTTTCGATTCGCATTTAGAACAATGTTCCTGTCAAAAATTCCACTCTGATCCGTACCATTAAACGATCAACGTTTAGAGTTGCCCTTTTTCAATCTTGGTCGCCTTAGTGCGGTTCTCGTAGTGATATGAAATGTCTTATTTACTTTCCAACCCCTCGAATCGGGGCCACTCAGCTGACCCCCCGGGGATTAGAGTGATTATCGAAAGTGTATCGTTGTATCGTTTTTGTACATTATTAGTCGATAGACCGGTATTGCGTAGACTCCAAAATTGCATCCTAAGTTTGGTATACGTTCACTGTTTAGGCCATTTATATCAACGATGTTTGCCCATCAGCTTCCAGATTGTTTCTTTCGTTTGCAATGCTTCTTATTATTTTGTTTGTGCCATTAGTGGTTGAGAAGTGGCGCGATATTTTGATGACTTATCACAACTGCCAATTCTAATCGCTCTGCTCGTTTTGTTTCCCCACATTTCGCTCATTCGATCATGCGCTGATCAGCTCATTGAGAAGCTGATCCCCAATGAACGCCCAATTTAGAAGGTGACCCTAACAACGAACACACGATAAGTCGTTTTTTTTGCTACGATGGCGGTTGTTAATTTGCACATTTGTTCCAACCGTGTGGGTGATTCACCCGTCGACGGACGACAGACAGAATCCGCGGCCGATGTATGACGCCAAACGACCAACCGCGCGTGTGCATGTCATCAGGTTTGTTGGGCAATTGGTTCCGCTTTTTTCAAGTTACGGCAACTCTGGTAAACAAACAAACGGGGGAAACCGACGATCTCCACTGCGCATTGGCGTCGGCTCGTGTCCAAATTTTGTAATTCGACCGAATGAACTGGTTCCTCTTTGATTGGGCCACCGAAATGACATAATCATCACCGCCACCGGCTGTGTTTGGGAATGGTCCAGGCCCAGTTGTGAATAGGTTATCGGTGTTGTTTCCCGGCCATCACGTTTTTTTTTTCATTTTTTGTCCGTGTTTTCAAGGTCCTCTTAAGTGTTAATCTATTGTTTTGTTTTGTGTATTTAAGCCGTGTACCGTTGTGGTCGGTAGACGTGTACTGATAACCTAGAATCAATTAAATGGCTTAAAATATTGCGCAGCACGAGTAACAGCACTTACTCAACGAGCTATTTAAAATATAGTGAATTTTTTTATGAAACATTCATAGCTCGTAGCATCTCTCTGGTAATGGCGCAAAAAATCAATTGCAAAACTTGAATCGAGAAAACGAGTAAACTTGCGCCATCCATCCATCGTGCCCCGGGCACTCTTGCATAAATTACACCTGAGACCGGCCAAGCCCCCCTGTCATGTTCGGGGCAAAAAAGGGATTCGCCGGAATTCTCGCATCTGCGTCGCGCGATACAAAATCCTGTTTTTGGGAAGCAGCGCACTGCGTAAAAACACGCAAAAACCATGCCCAACGCACCAAAACCAAAATACAAACCAATTGGCGGAGTCTAAAAATAGCCACACCACGGACACAGGAACAGGTTTCTCGGGCACGACGAGCTCCTCGGACAGCATTACCGTCGATTAACCATTCTTCCTTTGGCGTACGCGGTGTTTGGGCCACAGCTCGCGCATCGTAAAACGGTGTGTCCTCCATCCGGTTTGTGGTCTTTTTTTGTTGCTGCTGCTGCGAAACTTTCGACTTAACGATGGGTGCTCCACTTAAGATTCCTTGCGCCATCTTATTCTCCATTATTCGGGCGTTGAGCGGCGGGAGGCTGTGTTTTGTGGCGCAAGGAACCGATCGCAAAAACCGTGTGACCACCGCCATCCCTTAGCGTTCTAAAGCTCTTCATCATTCACCGAGCGGTAAGTGGTTGCTTCTCATTGCGTTGTTTTGCGCCCGGCGAAGGACGTGTATGGATGGCCAAGATCCCGATCGATATGCCATATTATGCTCTCCGTCCCCGATGCACCACGTGAGGGACTCGAGATGCTTTTTAGTTAATTTTCCTTCCTGCCATGTCGCAACCTTCCAAGGACTTCCGACGGGCACGATTGGCGACTGGAGGTGCCAATGTCGCGTTGTGTCTGGGTTTTTGACCAAGAATGACCCGCAAAAGATTGCCCTGCGAGACACTTTACTGCAATGCAACCTTCTTCCATCGTGTTCACATGTGCCGCTGCTTGCTTCCGGTGGATTCCGAATTTTGCGTTCCAAAT
>NW_026456790.1:0-2356 GCF_943734635.1 Anopheles cruzii | reverse complement strand
CAAATCCAGCATGCGTGAGCGAGCATTCAGTGTCGTGTTTTTCTGCATGAAGTGGTTCGTTGTTGTTGAATCGCGAGAAATTCGCACAACGAAAACGAGAGGATCGAAGAGGCAAGATATAATGCAATTTTTCTTCTTCTCGTGCAAAACTGGAAACCAATCAATGGTTAATGGAATTGATAGGCAATCGAAAGCCGTCATTATCGACGCAGGGTGCAATTTCAGCGCATTATCCTGATCGTGAATCATAATCCGCCGATCAAGGTTTTTTTTTGTTCATAAAGTTGTATTTATGAACAATTCTTTCGTGATGTAAAAGTTTCCCTCCGCTGTGTTAAACATAATGAAACGTTCCTCAAGTTCCCTTCGTTCCGGCTCAGATGATTATAAAGGCGGTTGTTCAAAGCAACAACTACCAACTATTAGCTTCAGTCAAGAGTGAAGTGCCTTTTTGCCGGAAACATTATACTGCCTTGCTAACTAAACATCCAAGTTTTCGGTCTCGTTAGCACCTCGTCGGTGGAGAAAACACTCGCTTGTACGTGTTAATTGAAGGCGCAAAAGGGTAGAGTTATACAAAATATATTCTGGAATTTGTTGTACAAGCACAACTATTTTCATTTAACAGTCTGGTTTGACTGCATTTTGTTCTATGGCTATAGAGATTTACATTATTTACAGTAAGGATTTGAAGGACGCAAAAGTATGACGACGCAAGAATATTTATGCGGCCATTGTCACACACTGTTGAAACACCCTGGCTGGCTATACGTTGAAACTCGTTTCGCTATGAAACTTATTGTACCGTTTCTATTTTTTATCAGCAGAATAAAATACTCTGCAGCTGCTGAAGAAGCTGCGCCTTGGTCCGATCAAAAGTAAAGGCCTGAGAAGGCCATTACACGCTTGCGTGACGGCGATCAAGTTTCGCGGTAGAGGGTCACAAGACACCTGGTTATTCCCGTGGACAAGGATTCAATCTTATGGAAAAACATTACCTCGAATGATTCATCCAGGTGGGGCCGTAGATGCGCCTTGGCTCGCCCTCGAGGAGAGCGGAATCCCCGGTGAGCGGTTTGGAGAGTGCGTGTCGACAAAGTGGAAAAACTCATTTTAAATAAACGAATTACGATAATACGCACACATAAAACCGGTGTAGAAAAGGGGTCCTTTCAAGTGGGAATCATAATGCCGCACAAACTACGCTGAGGACCCGCCGCGAGTGTTGCCGTCAATCGGAGTGCGGTGTGGCCAGTTGTGAGGCCGCGTGAGGCTGCGGCAGCTTTGTATTTTGTTTCAGACAGACATTACAAAGCTAACGGCCATGGTAAAAGAAAAATAATCATTCTGCTTCGATTGTTTAATAACATTTAAAAAAGTTGATACAGCAAATTCATCAACATTTATGGAAGATACAGTTGTCGTTTGCCAATCCAATCCGTAACCCAGTTTTTGTATCAGAAACCTAATTTATTCATATTAAATATATGAGCTCCATTAAGCTCCATTCCGTATCCAATCTCCACAAACGTAAGAGTCCATTTAAGTGTCGACAGGCTTTCCGAGACACTTGAGAGGATGGCAGCTGTGTCCAGCTTGTCGATCGGTTCTGTAATTTCAAACCCTGATTGTGGCGCTTAGCCATCTGGTATAGAAACTGCTCACCAGATGAATTGAGGTAGAGATCCTGTGGCCATTCCGAAGCACGAGCATAAAAAGTAAACATCGGACAAATTGATCGCTTTCAGAGGCGGCATTTTTCGGAGCAACATTCATTTGCGATCGGCTTCTTCTGGCAACAACTTCATCGATCAGACATGCCACGTGTTAACGGCTACTGTGGTCAACACTTTCGTGCAACATAGCGACTAATTTTAGCGATCGTGATGCCACAGCACTATGAGCATTATTCGAATTTGAACCATGATCGAGAGCAGCATAAGAACGAACATATGAAGCCGTAAAAGGAAACAACAAACAAATCGAACATTTCTATTTATTTTCCTTTTAGCCCGTGTTTCGGGCTATGCCGTGCTCGTGTCACTCGCGATCATTGCCCGCGCATTGCAGCATAGCAAGAGACGATCGTTGTTGCACTGCCAAAGAGTCCCTCGAGACAAGCAATCAAAATGTGAAACAGAATCCGGTTCACTTCGTTCGTCGCTTTAGGAATGTTTAGGCTCTTGCACATTGGTAGTCGCAAGGTAGATAGGGCCAACACATGCTTTATTTGTCAAACGGCGTAAGTAAGAGATGCCTAAACATAAACTAGAGCTTAAGCAGCACCACAATGGAACCGGGGAGCGCGCGGAATGCGCTGGTCTATGCTCTGGAGCGCACAACAAGCTAATTAAAA
>NW_026456789.1:0-2357 GCF_943734635.1 Anopheles cruzii | reverse complement strand
GAAGGGTGACCTCCTTTCGGTTCGGGACCCTTTGTATCTTTTTGCGCGCACTTTTAAGCGTTTGCACCGCGCGCAGTTCACCCACGGAGCACTACTGTTTAGGTCTTTGTCTTTATTGTGAAACGCACCGCAACCGCAAACTCAGAATCACGAAGGTTGGCCTGGGCTTTGGACGTAACAACCGAGATGGAGACTCTCGCGAACGATGTTCCGTACCGGTATGTTCCGACTGAGGAGTGCAAGTAACGAGTAACGACTGAACGATGGCCAAGACCGGACCACCGTATTTATAAACTAGACACAGATGAGAAAAACCCACCGCGAGGCGCTCGGGTGCGCGCACACACACTGTGGTGTGGCCGTCGCGCACTCAAACGCAGAGCGCCAACCCCGTCTGGCCCGTATAGAGGCTTGGCCGTCCCTGATACCCGTCGGCGCCGCTGCCACCGCCGCGAAGGTGATTTGGCGGCCCGTGGACCTAAAGCTGTGTGTGGTGCGTAGCGACCGCCGCGGATCGCGAACCAACACACACGCATGGCGCGACTGACCGTCGCGCCGCGAATCATTTGCTGGGGAGACGGGCGGCAAGGAGAGGAGGGTAACGAATAGTCTGTCCATCCGTGACGCAGCCACCGCCATCGGACACCAATACGCTCATCTCGCTTCTCCGTGGTAGCGGGTCAATGTTTGTTTTGGATGCGAAACGATCGGTGCCCGCGAGATGAATCAGGGGCGCGAGGGCAACGGGGGTGATGGTGACGATTGACACATCGCAGCATCAGCATCATCATCGTCATTAGTATTGCGCGCCGCGCGTTCGATGATGATCGGCTGTTGGTGTGGTGATCGGAAAGCCAATCAATCGATGCGCGCGTTCAACAATCGATCGCAGCAATCGATGCACCGGAGCGTGACACACGGCAATGCCCGGCGTGGCGACGCCAGAGGGATGCGTCGCGAAAGGCCAAAGACGTCCGTGTTCAGTCCTTTTGGGAGTACGGCGGAGTTTTCGGGATGTCGAGTAAACACCGAAACTTGACCACCTTCGTTCGCTATTGATTCTTGGAAAACGGGATGCTGGGCATGGTTTTTGAGACGCAATTTGTTTTGCCAATCTTTGTGTTTGCAACGCCAACATTCGTATATTCGATAGCAGCTGAATTGGGATACTTGATTTTAGGGAAAACTGTTCGAAAAATATAAAATCGTTAGTCTACATGATGCCTTTTATCTCCCCTGAGCTGATCTGGTAGTGGTTTGCTCTGTTACCTTGGTAACTAGCTCGAATCGCGGAATGATAACTCAATGCAGTGTTCATCATCGCCTAGCCTTTTTCTAACTCTACCAACACGAAGTTGTCGAAGAAAATACACGAAAGGTCGCAAAAGAAAATGCCAACCTTTCAGTAAAAGAGTGGCCAATGGATAATTTCGCCAATTTGCCGCCCTGGAACGCCAACGAAAGAGCCAACAACGATTGCACGCAACCACCGGTTGCTTGGACCACGAAACTAAAATGCACCAGTGCCAAAGCGTGAGCGTATGATTTCTTCGACCCCATCCCCGGCGTAATTATGTTGAGCTCCATTTCCTTAAATCGGCACAAAAAGTTGAACGACCCGCCACGGACACAGCAGCTCTAGAATCCCACAGGCTCTCTGACGGCGTATTATCGAAGGCATGTGGTAGTGGCACCGTCTATCCGGTGCTAATTTGACATATTCAATGTTGTGAAATTAATCTGCTGTTTTCAGGTGGGCTGGCTACACACACGTTCGCGCCCGTCCTCCGCCCGTAACGACGTGTTTACTGGGAAAATGATCAGAAAAAAAATGGTATCAGCAAAAAAAAAACGGTAATGGCGCAGAAGACGCACGCACGCTGGCGTGCGGCACGTGGCGTTTCAACCCCTTGGTTTTGAGTTGGAACCACACACGCGAATGCCAAAGGACTCGGAGCTCGAACTGGGAAGATGAGCGGACGGATGCATCACCACCAGGGCGGATTTTTTTTCGAGGCGATTAGTGGAAAGTGGACACCCCCTTTTTCCTCGACCGATGAAATCACATCGACAGCTGCCCAAAAGCCCAAACAAATTGTCCCCACGTGCTGTTTCATAGCACAGCCTAGCATCTCAACCGCGCCGTGGCCACATGGTCAATTGAGAGCGGAAATTAAATTGATGCTTGGTTGCAGATGCACAAACAGATGCCCCTGCGGAGGGAACTCAGGGCGTGGTGGCACCAAAAAAGGCCGGTGCCAAAATGCTCTTTCAAGAAGGTTCTCTTCGAGAAGCTGATCGGGGCCCCGTCGGAATGGCCATGCAGTGTCGCGTGGAGCCACTTCGATGAAGGACAC
>NW_026456788.1:0-2358 GCF_943734635.1 Anopheles cruzii | reverse complement strand
TGTTTTTGCACGAAAGCAACGTCACGTTTATTATAATAATTGTACTATTCTAATATTCTAATATTATCCGACCGTCGAGGTTTCGCACGTAGACCCTCGAACGGTCGCGAGAAGAACACACACTGCCGATCGGTATCGGCGTCGATCGTGGGTGAGTCCTGAGTCACCCACGCAGGGTACTCGGCACTCACCCGGGCCTTATCACAGACGGTATCCGGTCACCGCGTGTCCGCAATGACACTTACGCTGACGGCTGACCGTTACCGCCGTTACCACCGCGACTGACGCGCGTTGTCAGTCGCGGTGGGCCCCCGTAGCAGATTTAGCACACGTTTGTGCTAAACCATCCTCCCCCCTTTGGGACGGAGGCGTCCGTCCCAAACTTCCGTTGGTGGAGGGTCGTCGTCAGGAACCGCCGCCACGATAGCGGGCGGTTCCCCCGAGGCAGCGTCGCACGTAGCAGCATTCCCCGGGCGGGGTGGCTCGTCCGCCACCCCATCGCACGTAGCGTTGGCGTCCGTCTTTAGTGGCTCGTCAGCCACTTGGCCGCACACGGCGGCGCCGTCTTGACCGCTGGCGTAGCAAGCGTACGTTCCGCCGGAACACCCTGCTGCCGGTCCTCAACGTTGGCAACCCGAATGGCCCCGTCCGGGCCGGGGTAGACTTGAGTGATGGCCGCGAGTTGAGGATCGCTGAGATCTGGTGCACGAACGTCTGCATCTCGATCAACCTCAATCGCGCGCCACAGGAGGCCGCCTTCAGCAGCCACTTAGCCACCTGGATGTTCGCCTCCCACAACCCACCGAAATTCGGGCTGCGCGGAGGGATGAAGGAGAAACTGATTCCCTCGTCGGCGGCTAACTCGATGACATGGTGCTGGAACTGGCAGTCGTTGAAGACGTCACGGAGACGCTGCAGTTCACGGGCAGCACCCACGAAATTGCGACCGTTGTCACAATAGATGATGTTGGGCCTTCCACGCAGCGACACGAAGCGCATAGGGCCGGAGATAAAGGCCTGCGTGGATTGATCCTCTACCACTTAAAGGTGTACAGCCTTGGTGGCGAAGCACACGAAGATGCACACGTAGACATCTTCGGGACGAGGATAAGTAGTCGCGCCTCCTAAGCAAGTTCGGCGTTCTGCAGCCTCCCTTGCACGTGAATCAACCCATTCACACAGACCGGGTTGAGGTGCTGGAGTCGACTCGTTGGCGTGATGTTGCCCGTCATTTGCATCTCGCGTACTTCATACGGATGGACCGTCGTCTACATCCGTAGCAAGATACGTTGCAGCCCATCTTCTTGGGCGGCGAGCGTCATGGGACCGTATGTCGCGGAAAGGCCTGGATTTTTGCACGAAGCGAGGCCGATCTCGCCTTGAAATTGCTGACCGCACGTCCAAGCAAGGCGAAGTGACGGCGCGTCTTTCCCACGGAGCTATTGTGCCGGTATTGCGCGATCAACTCGTCGCAATCAGGCCTATTGGTAGCCACTAGCAACGGAGCTTGTGGCGGCACTGATTCCAACGCGGCGAGATCTGTTGATGGGGTCGGCTCAGGTATCCGATGACATCCTGATTGAACGAATGCCGGCCCATTCAGCCAGAACGTCATAACGTCTGGACGGATCAACTTTCTTGCCGAGATGCCTCGGGACACGATGTCGGCCGGGTTGAGTTGTGTGGGCACGTAGCACCAGTCGTGGGAGCGTCATTGCCTTCCGCCGTCGTCGTCGTCGGTCCGCTGGGCGATGCCATTCGTGAGAGGTGTAGTTTCCTCAAGAGTGGAGGTTCCAACGTGAACTCGTTCCACTGATGGATCGTCGCGGGTGACACGGAGTCATCCCATCCAAGATCTTCTCGCCAGAGATCTTGCATCATCACTTTCGCAGTGATGATCACCGGCTGCAGGATCCCGACTGGATCGTACAGCTTAGAGATCTTGGCGATGAGGCTGCGCTTCGTCAATTGCTCCGCGGACTGAAGTACGTCCTCATGTATGACCAACTGAAACGTGTCATCAGTTGGGCACCACGACAGTCCGAGCATGCGCACCGCCTCGCGATCGCCGATCTTAACAGGAGCTTCCCGATGCTCCTGCGGTACGTGGCGCAGTACCTCTGCTTCGTTGGACGCCCACTTCCGCAGCGGCATGCCACGGCGAAGTAGCGCCTGCTCCACTCCCGAGCACAGGGCACGTAGCTCGTCGGGTGTGGAGGCGCCCAGCGACAGGTTGTCCACGTAGAACCCTCGCTGGATTGCGTCAGCGACTTGCGGGTTTCCATGTACCGGGTAGATTACCCGAGTGGGGTATCACGGTGCGATCGGCGTCATATGTCCGAGGTCCACGTACTCACG
>NW_026456787.1:0-2359 GCF_943734635.1 Anopheles cruzii | reverse complement strand
CTCTACAGGATCTTATATACTTTCTTATTTCTACCTAACTTATCTTACGGTTACCCTATCCTCTGCTATCCTAGTCTGAGACATTTGAAGGCTGGGTAATGTGTTTTTGGGCTAATGGGTTTGCTGGTTATTATGGTCGGTTATGGCTGGTGGTCGGTTATGACGGAGGTCCTGCTGGACGTACGCTAATGTGATCTGCTTGTTGCCGGTGTACCTCTTGCGGAGGTCCTTCTTGAATGATCTGCTTGCCGGTGTACCCCTAACGGATGTTCTGTAGTCCAGGCGTGTCGTTACTGTGCTGGTTTTCCCCCAACGAATGTTCTATGGCAATTATCCTGTCTACCCGTGCATCTTGTGTGGCTATTATCCTGTCTACCCGTTGGGACTCGTTGGATCGTTGGGACTCGACCCGTTGCTAACTCGACCCTCCCCGAAACTGAGGTTCCACCCGAAGGATGTTTTGAAAGGTGGGCTCATGAGATGTGATGATCGTTCAGGTGACTATCTACAGAGCTGTTGTTTCATCTGATCTCAGTGATTTGTTGCCATATAGCTGGTCCATTTGCAGGATGTCCTCTGAGAAGATTTGCTGAGCAGGGCGAGCTATTGTTGTATCATCATCGTTGTATCATCTAATCGTTGTATCATCTTTCTTGTGATGTTTAGCGTTTTCGACAGCATTTGATGGGTACAATCGTTCAGGCAGGTACAGGGCAGTATAGTTGTTTTACAATATCGGGAACACGAATGTTTTTTGTGACATTGCGGCGGTCTAATCTCGGCATTTTTGATCAGCAGAGCGAGTTCGTGAGTTTCCTTTGGTGTGAATGAAGCCTTACGTGGTAAAGCGTTTCTTTATTGCCTCTGGAAAAGGCCGCTGAAAACCGTGTGATTTTAACATAGGACGACTAATGATCGAAAGGGGAAAAGTGCGAAGACAGTAGCAAACTGTTGAAGTGTGTAATGTGCATAAAATGTGCCTGGGCTATACATGGTCTCACGTAGTGTTGTTTTGGTAAGGAAACGATTTTTGTGACGGAAGGACGATGGACCACGATTTGGGGCTTTATGACGGTCATCCGGGCGGACAGGCGACGGATCGGCGGAGATCGACACTCTGCGAGAAACAACGTTTGTGCTACGTGCACCCTGAAAACATGGCCCAAAAACCAAGGAACTTCCGGTTGAACAATAAAACGACGGTTAGCGATAAAACAACAATAGCTTCCCTATCCATTTCTTGGTTAGCGGGAAACCGATGCTACTAAGTTGGTGCACGGTAGTGAGGACCCCATTGACTTAGACATCCATTGATCCGCACTGGACCAGGTTAGTGGTAATTAACCTGTGCAGCAGCGACCACTGACGTGTTAAGCCGGTGTCCTCGAAGGTGGTGCATAATTTCTTTCACACCTCTGCTGCCGTTTTGACTTCCGTTTTTAAGTTCAAAGGGCATTCTTCCAAACTCGTGATTTCCGTTATTTATGGAGAATGCCGTTTTTTTCAATATCTTGTTCTCGCATTTTTATTTGATGCGGATTGATGCGCATTTTTATTTGAATCCCGAGGCTAGGTCCAATGTTAAGAAATATTTTTGCCCTTTTAATTGATCCAAAACGTATGTTATTTCGGGCATTGGGTACCGATCACTAATGGTTTTTTCATTTATTTTCCTGTAGTCGATAACCATTCTAAATTTTTTCTGACCTGACGCGTCATTCTTTTTTGGTACTATCCAGACTGGAGAGGTCCCTGCTGATCTGGATGGTCTTATTATTCCCGTTTCTAAACGACTTTTAATTTGTTCATTTACTTCGCTCGTATATGCCGCTGGGTAAGGATACACTTTTTGGTGTACCGCAATATATTCTGTCGTGTTTATTGCACATTCTACGTTTGTGGTGCATGTTAAAGTTAAATTTGGCTCATGAAAAACGTGTTTATTCCTATCTGGTTCACGAGATGGTTTTCCTTTTTTCTTACATACTTTTCCATAGGTATTTTGAAAGGCAAGCCGTCATCAGTGATTATGATGAGGCTATAGCTATAGGCTATCAAAGCATAGCTTAGCAAGTGTTTTCAACATACACGCGCCTATGACGCCATAAAAGAATGAATGAAATTCATACAAAACGAACTGGAACTGGACGCGATCACTGATTCGCGTCCATTCTTACTAAAAGTTCTTGTATTGCTTGGATTGGCTAGCAACCGTGCAAATGACTCTGGCAGAAGATCCCCTCGCTCTTTCGTGATCCTGCTACCCCAAGCCGTGGCCCATGCGGTGAAGTCGCCCCTACTACAACCGGGCGTCTTGTCGAGAGGACGTCCACCAATTCTTCGCCGAGCATCCAGCATC
>NW_026456786.1:0-2359 GCF_943734635.1 Anopheles cruzii | reverse complement strand
CTCTACAGGATCTTATAT
The DNA here is from genome assembly GCF_943734635.1 of Anopheles cruzii. Lineage (NCBI taxonomy): Eukaryota > Metazoa > Arthropoda > Insecta > Diptera > Culicidae > Anopheles > Anopheles cruzii. The sequence goes on along the minus strand of NW_026456786.1, from coordinate 2,341 downwards.
ACTTTCTTATTTCTACCTAACTTATCTTACGGTTACCCTATCCTCTGCTATCCTAGTCTGAGACATTTGAAGGCTGGGTAATGTGTTTTTGGGCTAATGGGTTTGCTGGTTATTATGGTCGGTTATGGCTGGTGGTCGGTTATGACGGAGGTCCTGCTGGACGTACGCTAATGTGATCTGCTTGTTGCCGGTGTACCTCTTGCGGAGGTCCTTCTTGAATGATCTGCTTGCCGGTGTACCCCTAACGGATGTTCTGTAGTCCAGGCGTGTCGTTACTGTGCTGGTTTTCCCCCAACGAATGTTCTATGGCAATTATCCTGTCTACCCGTGCATCTTGTGTGGCTATTATCCTGTCTACCCGTTGGGACTCGTTGGATCGTTGGGACTCGACCCGTTGCTAACTCGACCCTCCCCGAAACTGAGGTTCCACCCGAAGGATGTTTTGAAAGGTGGGCTCATGAGATGTGATGATCGTTCAGGTGACTATCTACAGAGCTGTTGTTTCATCTGATCTCAGTGATTTGTTGCCATATAGCTGGTCCATTTGCAGGATGTCCTCTGAGAAGATTTGCTGAGCAGGGCGAGCTATTGTTGTATCATCATCGTTGTATCATCTAATCGTTGTATCATCTTTCTTGTGATGTTTAGCGTTTTCGACAGCATTTGATGGGTACAATCGTTCAGGCAGGTACAGGGCAGTATAGTTGTTTTACAATATCGGGAACACGAATGTTTTTTGTGACATTGCGGCGGTCTAATCTCGGCATTTTTGATCAGCAGAGCGAGTTCGTGAGTTTCCTTTGGTGTGAATGAAGCCTTACGTGGTAAAGCGTTTCTTTATTGCCTCTGGAAAAGGCCGCTGAAAACCGTGTGATTTTAACATAGGACGACTAATGATCGAAAGGGGAAAAGTGCGAAGACAGTAGCAAACTGTTGAAGTGTGTAATGTGCATAAAATGTGCCTGGGCTATACATGGTCTCACGTAGTGTTGTTTTGGTAAGGAAACGATTTTTGTGACGGAAGGACGATGGACCACGATTTGGGGCTTTATGACGGTCATCCGGGCGGACAGGCGACGGATCGGCGGAGATCGACACTCTGCGAGAAACAACGTTTGTGCTACGTGCACCCTGAAAACATGGCCCAAAAACCAAGGAACTTCCGGTTGAACAATAAAACGACGGTTAGCGATAAAACAACAATAGCTTCCCTATCCATTTCTTGGTTAGCGGGAAACCGATGCTACTAAGTTGGTGCACGGTAGTGAGGACCCCATTGACTTAGACATCCATTGATCCGCACTGGACCAGGTTAGTGGTAATTAACCTGTGCAGCAGCGACCACTGACGTGTTAAGCCGGTGTCCTCGAAGGTGGTGCATAATTTCTTTCACACCTCTGCTGCCGTTTTGACTTCCGTTTTTAAGTTCAAAGGGCATTCTTCCAAACTCGTGATTTCCGTTATTTATGGAGAATGCCGTTTTTTTCAATATCTTGTTCTCGCATTTTTATTTGATGCGGATTGATGCGCATTTTTATTTGAATCCCGAGGCTAGGTCCAATGTTAAGAAATATTTTTGCCCTTTTAATTGATCCAAAACGTATGTTATTTCGGGCATTGGGTACCGATCACTAATGGTTTTTTCATTTATTTTCCTGTAGTCGATAACCATTCTAAATTTTTTCTGACCTGACGCGTCATTCTTTTTTGGTACTATCCAGACTGGAGAGGTCCCTGCTGATCTGGATGGTCTTATTATTCCCGTTTCTAAACGACTTTTAATTTGTTCATTTACTTCGCTCGTATATGCCGCTGGGTAAGGATACACTTTTTGGTGTACCGCAATATATTCTGTCGTGTTTATTGCACATTCTACGTTTGTGGTGCATGTTAAAGTTAAATTTGGCTCATGAAAAACGTGTTTATTCCTATCTGGTTCACGAGATGGTTTTCCTTTTTTCTTACATACTTTTCCATAGGTATTTTGAAAGGCAAGCCGTCATCAGTGATTATGATGAGGCTATAGCTATAGGCTATCAAAGCATAGCTTAGCAAGTGTTTTCAACATACACGCGCCTATGACGCCATAAAAGAATGAATGAAATTCATACAAAACGAACTGGAACTGGACGCGATCACTGATTCGCGTCCATTCTTACTAAAAGTTCTTGTATTGCTTGGATTGGCTAGCAACCGTGCAAATGACTCTGGCAGAAGATCCCCTCGCTCTTTCGTGATCCTGCTACCCCAAGCCGTGGCCCATGCGGTGAAGTCGCCCCTACTACAACCGGGCGTCTTGTCGAGAGGACGTCCACCAATTCTTCGCCGAGCATCCAGCATC
>NW_026456785.1:0-2360 GCF_943734635.1 Anopheles cruzii | reverse complement strand
CCCCTGGGGAACGCCTGCCGTGAGTTGCACTTCCTGTGGGCCTGAGTTGGTATCATAGAGCAAGACCCGGCCATCGAAATAGCTCCCCAGTATACGACACAAGTATTCGGGAACCCTCATACTGTGCAGTGACTGCGCAATAGCCAGCCAGCTAGCGCTGTTGAAGGCATTCCTGACGTCAATCGTGACAATCGCACATACCCGGTTTCCCCCGCTCTTTTGGCCTTTGACCATGCTAGCAGTCTCGATCACCAGCCGTATCGCGTCAACGGTAGACTTCCCCTTCCGGAAACCGAACTGCCTACCGGAGAGGCCATGTGCGCCCTCCGTGTACTCGGTCAACCTGTTGAGGATCAACCTTTCCAGGAGTTTACCCATGGTATCCAGCAAGCAGATCGGCCTGTAGGACGAGGCGTCTCCTGGGCTTTTGCCAGGCTTCGGCACGAGCACAAGCTTCTGTCGCTTCCAGCGGTCCGGGAACACACAATCGTCCAGGCACTTTTGCAGTGCTCTCCGGAACATGCCAGGACACGAACGCAGAGCCGCCCTCAAAGCGATGTTCGGGACGCCATCTGGCCCCGGGGCTTTGCCCGGGGACAGGCGTCGAGCCGCAAGTTGCAGCTCCTCGTCCGTGACCATCGCTCGCTCCCCATCCCCAGCCGCACCGTACGGCGTATCCGGCCAGATCGTCCGCTCGTGTTGCGGGAACAGCTCGGCCACTATCACCCGCAGCCGATCCGGGCACCTCTCACGAGGGACACTCGGGCCTCGCAGCTTCGCCATCGCAAGCCTATAGGCACCGCCCCACGGGTTCGACTCGGCCTCTTTGAGGAGGCGGTTATAGCCCTCCTTCTTACTTAAGGCGATCTTCTGCTTCAACGCCTTTTTAGCAGCTTTCAAGGCGTTGTGCTTCTCCTCTCTAACACTCTCGGTTCTTGCGCGTTGGCATTCCCGCCTAGCGCGTAGACATTTTCTGCGGAGGTCAGCTATCTCCTCTGTCCACCAGTATACCGGCCTCCGATTACCTGCTGCGGGTCGTTTTCTCGGCATTGCCGCATCACAAGCCCTCACCATCGCTGTCGTTAGCTCGTCTGCATTTAGTGCTTCGTCGCGGTCCGCTTTTCTCAGAGTTTCCGCGAACGGCTCCTCACTGAAGCACGCTGTCCTCCACTGCCTATTCCACCCTCTTGGAGGTGCAGCTTGTCGAGCTGTTTGCGACTGCCCCCTCTCGATGCTGTAGAGCAGAGCGAAGTGATCACTGTAGGTGAAATCTTCACTGACTCGCCACTTCATTCCAACACTCAGCGAGGGACTGCAGAACGTCACGTCTATGATCGACTCTCGTCCGTTCTTGCTGAAAGTCCTGGTACTGCCTTGGTTTGCGAGTACCAGGTCCAGCCGAGCGATTGCCTCCAACAGACGGATCCCTCGTGGGTTTGTCAGCCTGCTGCCCCAGGTGACGGACCAGGCGTTGAAATCCCCAGCAACGAGGAGCGGTCTTCGACGATCTAGCGCATCAACCATCTCGTCCAGCATGCGCTCGAATTGGGCAGGGGACCAACTCGGTGGAGCATAGCAGCTGCACACGTATACTCCTCCGATTTTCGCCACGACGAAGCCGTCGTGAGCCGCGTCGACCACTTCCTGGATCGGATATTTCCCCCCCACCAGTATCGCTGCCAGGTTTCCCTTGTCACCCAGCCAGTTGCCGTCCTCCGCAGGAACCCGATACGGTTCGGCCAACAGCGCGACATCTCTCTTCTTCTCGTCCATCAGCTGCAGCAGGAGCTGCTGTGCTGTGCTGCAGTGGTTCAGGTTTAGCTGTACTACACTGAACATTTTGCATTCTTTAGCGCTGCACAGCGCGAGCTTCCCGAGTGGTGGTCCGCTTCCCCGACCCCCTTGCAGAGTAGGCAGTTCGGCCTGTTCTCACACTCTGCAACCTTATGGCCTTCTTCTCCGCACCGTCTGCACAAAGCTGTCCGGTCCGGGCCCTGACACTGCGCCCAACGATGGCCAAACTCCCAGCACTTATAGCACTGTGTGGGGTGGTCTGTGGTTCGCAGGGTGCAGTCATTCCATCCTACCCTCATTCTTCCGGCCTTTACCAACTTTGAGGCGTCCGAGCACGGCAGCGTTATCTCGGCCAACACCCTGTAGTGGTGGAACCGGCGCAGCTTTACCACTGGTTCCTCTACCAGCTGGAACTGCTTCTTCAGCTCTGCGGTGATGTCACTCTCCGTGGTGGACACGTATAGCCCACGACACTCCACCGTTGCCCTAGGTGTCAGTGCCGCTACCGAGGCTGTGTCCCCGAGCACTTCTTCCACCAGCTCCTTATGGGTCGCGCTTCTTCCTCC
>NW_026456784.1:0-2361 GCF_943734635.1 Anopheles cruzii | reverse complement strand
AAATTTTCGTTACAATTCAATAGTATGGGTTTGAAACGAGTAACAGCAATCGGATGGGCGGATAGTAAAATTGCATCATTGGGCAGTGTCGTGATTAATCTAATTGTTTATTTATCTATTTTGTAACACCAGTAACCGTCAAGCACAAAGCGATGCTGTAGACTCATTATTGCGGATCAGCAGTGCTTCCTTGGAGTAATATAGGTTCTAATAAAAATAGACTGTACAAGTCTGTTCAATTCTTCTCATTAATAATGATACACGCTGTTCAACATTGGCTTATGCCTGTTTCACAAAACAAAAATGGATGATAGGCGCAAATCAAAATACTAGATTCCAATTACTTCCAAAAACTGCAATGCGTCTACGTCAAGGACCGAAACTATTTAAAATATGGTATAGCTTACGACCTTTAAGGAACGCAAACAAAAAATGGAGAAGAGCATTTACCACTAGCCACCGGCAATGTCATTTAGAAGTGCCACAGACATCTTCAAAGTTTTCAATTGCATACAAACGTTTTCCCTGAGCTGGTCCGAGATAAAACAATTGCGTCGGGTCGAGAACAGTTGAGTAAACGTTTGTGATAAGAAGTCGCGGCCAGTGATATTTGTACGTGCTGTATTTGTATAAAGTTTACGCAAACGTGCCGATATTCACAACATGCTCTCAATGCCGTCCGTTCACGGGAAAGTCATCATCCGCTATAGTTGTTGGGTAACTAGCAAAATAGATAGTGAGTATATTTTTTCAATGACACTTATTAAAAACAAAAGTTTACACCGCAGCACTCAAGATGGCCCATTGCATTGCATGGGTTGAGTTGAAAGAAAAAACGCAATCATGATTGACCATCTTCGGACCGGTCCTAAAGCTATGTACAAAACGAATGAACAAAACAACGGGAATGGTGCTGATAAGACTCCACCCTTGTGTGGCTTTAAGGGAAACACAGAATTTCGTCTAAACTTTATACGTTTCCATTCACCGTTATACACACACAGCATAATTCAACCACTATATACCCTACAGATAGAATGTCCATCGTTGCCACGTCGTCGTACAATGATTTCTAGATACCGTAGTGAATGCTTCACAACCCCGTGAATTGCATGCTGCGCATCCGGAGGTACTCTGTTGGGTTGGTGGTCAGTTGATGTACTACACAATCTCGCTTATCGGGAATTACGACCGAAAAAGGCATGTACAGTCACGAACGCAAGTAACGCGCTACTCAGGGTGCATACGCCGCCTAGTCGAATATCTGCTATCGAATCTGTAAATCCCCCATGTGTTCTGTAGTCCGCCGAAGACGACCAAAACAGGGCGCACGCAAGAAAACCCAACATAGCTAAGCAGGTTTTTCAGCATGCAGTATTTCTGGCGGAGTTTCCGATGGGTACTCCTACCAGCGAATTGGGCCACCATAGTAACGGTGAATTGATTTGAAGGGCCGCATGTTTGGGGACCAAACCAAATGGGCCCACCGTCGTGGGTGCGAAAAAATACAGGGAAATATTTTTATTTCTTGCTTCAAGCCACGCTCAAGGCCGAACCGACGGTCCGGTTCGAACGAGCGCCCCTCTCTGAAGTGTACTAAATAAGGGATTGAAACATTCACCCCCAACCAGAACTAGACGCCTTGGCTTCCCGTGCATATCATTTTCCGCGCTCGGCCGTTCCCGGGCCACATCCGGTGGTCGATATCGTACGACACGCGCGCTACTTTGGCCGCCGCGCCGTGCTTGTGTCGTGCTGTCGGTGACTGTTCTTCGGGAAGGGTGATACGCGCCCCGTACGGCGTATGGGAACAGGGATTAGCCCCGAGTGAGGGGGCCACTGCTACGGATGACCATTGGCCGTGGCGGTGTTGTAAGAAGAAATTGACACAGATAGGGGAGAGATTTTCTAACCCATACATTCTGTTATGGGACGTTGTGATTGTTGTTATTTTTACTACCACGGCCCCGGCCAACTCGGCTCGAATGCCCGCCAGCGTGCGGCACTGGCCACAGTTGTAGATTGGTGCTCGAGCACAGCATAACTACTTTTTTCGGGAGCTTCTTCCGTCACGCAGTGCGTGTCCTTGCCCCACGGCGCCAATCGGTTAATGCACGTTTGTCGGTTTTGTACGGTACTGGGAAACGGAAGAGCTCTCGAGTCGGAAGGACGCGTGTGCAAAGTGAAGAATCGTTGCGAAACGAAAGTGGAGAAACACTTCTCCCATCGGCTAACGAAGCACGTACTCATCTTCCAGCAAGTCGATCGACTCCGGCGGCGACACTCCGCTTCCGGCCAACAGCCCTCCTCGCATTTCCATCCACCCTTTGAGAGTGGGTCCTCGTTCTGTCCCCGAAATGG
>NW_026456783.1:0-2361 GCF_943734635.1 Anopheles cruzii | reverse complement strand
GTCAACGAAACGCTTCAAATAATCGATGGACTTGTGCTGGGCGGCGAAGACATCAGGCGTTTGCCACTGACCGAACGTAACGCTAGGTGCCGGCTGTTTGCGAAAGCACTCCACAAACTTCCCAAGCGTTCGGAGACCCCGAAGAGCAGCAGCCAATTTGCTCCGGTGCCGATTCATGCGAAAACCCTTCACCCGTTGCTGGAGATGAAGCACTTCTTTGCTAACGCGCTGGGGCAGGAATCGAAGAACGGAGCAGCTACGCGACAAGGATATCGTCTGCAGTCTGAGCTGACGGTGTTCGAGCCGCAGGGATTGCTGTTTCTGCGCGACGCGAAGATTGCGTCATTCGAGGACACTGTATGCAATCGTGTACTTTGGGAGTGGACTTCCGCGCAACGTGGTACAGCAGTAGTTTCGAAGGAAGATGTCCTATTTTATATCGAAAATAATGTACCAAGTGCCGGTGCAAGTCGCCGCTAAATAAACGAACGGCGGGAAGCGGTGTGTAATCACCGCAAAGTTTTCTAACAACTAATTATGGCTCTCTTCTAAGGCAACTACGTCAAGTGATGCCCGTCGTATCTAATCGAACCAGGTGCTGAAGTGGAATCGGTGTGTAATTATTTGTTTTCTCGGGCCGCCGCCGCTTGTTGTGAAAGGTGGACAAGCTATTCCGCAGTACCTTTCGTTCCGCAGAAGTTCTGTACGCCATAAGCTGCGGTTTACTTCAGATCGCGTCCCCACGGAATACTGTCATCCACTGTGCCTGCAGCGTGGGAGACTGTTTTTTATATTAGATGTTCGATTTTATCCCATCAAGTACAGGATCCTTCTTGAGACGCAGTTGAACAGCGATGTTAACAACTTCTACACGCGTGATCGATACCGACTTACGCTGTGGGGCCGGCCGCAAGCTGCATCGGGGAAGCGTCTCATCACAGCATCTAGTCAGAGCATCTCGCGTACACTGACCGGCCAGATGACCCCACAGCAGACAGCGGGAGCACCTCTGCATCGTCAGCGGTACCGGGTGAACCAGGTGTGCTATGCCCGACGCAAATTCTATGTTTACTCGTTGTCCGACTAGTATCCTTGCCTGTTTGATAGGTACACGGACGTGCTGGAGACCGTTCAAACGATGCCGCATCTACACATCCACAGGTTCGTGAGATCGCCGCGCGTTCACAGACACCGCGAGGCCAGACTTTTCCATGCCCTGGCGGACATCCTCTACGATGGCAGACAAGCCCACCCCAGCTTACCCTTTTGGACACACAGCCTCACGCGCCACCGCAGCGTCCCCGGCTAGCTTCTCTATATTCTGGCCCCGTGAGGGCTTCGGCAGAGGACCAAAACCAGCTCACTATTAACTTGAGCCGCCCTAGTGATGGCCTCCTCGCTCCTCGCCGCACCCGGCTTTAGGCGGACGAGTTTGTGCACATCTAGGTGTGTGCGCCCTTCCGTCGGGGCCATCAAGACGCGCTCCTTCCTCAGGCGTCGGTTGCCTAGTCACTTCGGCTCCACTGGAGGCACCGGCTGGGATGCGTCACCAGGCCTTGCCGTTAGCCAATCCTCTCACAGATTCTTCAGCTGTCTTTTGGAGAGGTGCATGGTCCAGGCCATCTTCGATCACTCTTTTGGCTCCTGTTGCTGCTGCAGCTACTGTTGCAGGTGCCCTTGTTGTTTTTGTTGGACGCTCTGCGCGACCGCAAGCATCGTCTTCAGATCCCTGATCACTTTCTTCAGGACCTGTATCTCACGCACATTCACCACACATCCTCCGCATCTGGCTTGGGTTTGGGCTCGCGGGGCCGCCGCTCGCTGCTCAACGTCACCATCCCCCTTATCTCTAGTGGCCGTTTTTTCTCGTTCGTCGATTCTGCTTCGGCTTCCACACTAGCGCTCCCCGCATCAGGTTCATCAGGTTCACTGCCGACCGAAGCACTCTGTTCGACTCTCGTCGGTGACATCTCGTCAGATTTATCTCTCCTTTTCGAAGGAACCATGACGTACTTTCGCACGCAATTCTCACTGCTACTAGCGCCGTGCTAGTATTTGGGACCACCGGCACCCACACTCTCTTATTCCCTGTGCGCCATCCAGTCTCGAGGATCAGCTTGTTATCGGAGTGCTACTTACACGCCACACAGAGTATCTAACGCACACTTTGGCGCCCTGCGTTCTGTCGGTCAAAGCACTGAACTCGGCATCCACTGCGGCCGCTTGCAGTCCAGAGCCAACGGCAGGAAAGTGTTTCGTTATCAAATCCGCCATGTGGGAATGTTTATATTTCTCGCACTAAGGCTGGCCCTCTGCATTGAAACGATAGCTTATAATTTTCAAATACTGGTCGGTTTTGTT
>NW_026456782.1:0-2361 GCF_943734635.1 Anopheles cruzii | reverse complement strand
AAATTTTCGTTACAATTCAATAGTATGGGTTTGAAACGAGTAACAGCAATCGGATGGGCGGATAGTAAAATTGCATCATTGGGCAGTGTCGTGATTAATCTAATTGTTTATTTATCTATTTTGTAACACCAGTAACCGTCAAGCACAAAGCGATGCTGTAGACTCATTATTGCGGATCAGCAGTGCTTCCTTGGAGTAATATAGGTTCTAATAAAAATAGACTGTACAAGTCTGTTCAATTCTTCTCATTAATAATGATACACGCTGTTCAACATTGGCTTATGCCTGTTTCACAAAACAAAAATGGATGATAGGCGCAAATCAAAATACTAGATTCCAATTACTTCCAAAAACTGCAATGCGTCTACGTCAAGGACCGAAACTATTTAAAATATGGTATAGCTTACGACCTTTAAGGAACGCAAACAAAAAATGGAGAAGAGCATTTACCACTAGCCACCGGCAATGTCATTTAGAAGTGCCACAGACATCTTCAAAGTTTTCAATTGCATACAAACGTTTTCCCTGAGCTGGTCCGAGATAAAACAATTGCGTCGGGTCGAGAACAGTTGAGTAAACGTTTGTGATAAGAAGTCGCGGCCAGTGATATTTGTACGTGCTGTATTTGTATAAAGTTTACGCAAACGTGCCGATATTCACAACATGCTCTCAATGCCGTCCGTTCACGGGAAAGTCATCATCCGCTATAGTTGTTGGGTAACTAGCAAAATAGATAGTGAGTATATTTTTTCAATGACACTTATTAAAAACAAAAGTTTACACCGCAGCACTCAAGATGGCCCATTGCATTGCATGGGTTGAGTTGAAAGAAAAAACGCAATCATGATTGACCATCTTCGGACCGGTCCTAAAGCTATGTACAAAACGAATGAACAAAACAACGGGAATGGTGCTGATAAGACTCCACCCTTGTGTGGCTTTAAGGGAAACACAGAATTTCGTCTAAACTTTATACGTTTCCATTCACCGTTATACACACACAGCATAATTCAACCACTATATACCCTACAGATAGAATGTCCATCGTTGCCACGTCGTCGTACAATGATTTCTAGATACCGTAGTGAATGCTTCACAACCCCGTGAATTGCATGCTGCGCATCCGGAGGTACTCTGTTGGGTTGGTGGTCAGTTGATGTACTACACAATCTCGCTTATCGGGAATTACGACCGAAAAAGGCATGTACAGTCACGAACGCAAGTAACGCGCTACTCAGGGTGCATACGCCGCCTAGTCGAATATCTGCTATCGAATCTGTAAATCCCCCATGTGTTCTGTAGTCCGCCGAAGACGACCAAAACAGGGCGCACGCAAGAAAACCCAACATAGCTAAGCAGGTTTTTCAGCATGCAGTATTTCTGGCGGAGTTTCCGATGGGTACTCCTACCAGCGAATTGGGCCACCATAGTAACGGTGAATTGATTTGAAGGGCCGCATGTTTGGGGACCAAACCAAATGGGCCCACCGTCGTGGGTGCGAAAAAATACAGGGAAATATTTTTATTTCTTGCTTCAAGCCACGCTCAAGGCCGAACCGACGGTCCGGTTCGAACGAGCGCCCCTCTCTGAAGTGTACTAAATAAGGGATTGAAACATTCACCCCCAACCAGAACTAGACGCCTTGGCTTCCCGTGCATATCATTTTCCGCGCTCGGCCGTTCCCGGGCCACATCCGGTGGTCGATATCGTACGACACGCGCGCTACTTTGGCCGCCGCGCCGTGCTTGTGTCGTGCTGTCGGTGACTGTTCTTCGGGAAGGGTGATACGCGCCCCGTACGGCGTATGGGAACAGGGATTAGCCCCGAGTGAGGGGGCCACTGCTACGGATGACCATTGGCCGTGGCGGTGTTGTAAGAAGAAATTGACACAGATAGGGGAGAGATTTTCTAACCCATACATTCTGTTATGGGACGTTGTGATTGTTGTTATTTTTACTACCACGGCCCCGGCCAACTCGGCTCGAATGCCCGCCAGCGTGCGGCACTGGCCACAGTTGTAGATTGGTGCTCGAGCACAGCATAACTACTTTTTTCGGGAGCTTCTTCCGTCACGCAGTGCGTGTCCTTGCCCCACGGCGCCAATCGGTTAATGCACGTTTGTCGGTTTTGTACGGTACTGGGAAACGGAAGAGCTCTCGAGTCGGAAGGACGCGTGTGCAAAGTGAAGAATCGTTGCGAAACGAAAGTGGAGAAACACTTCTCCCATCGGCTAACGAAGCACGTACTCATCTTCCAGCAAGTCGATCGACTCCGGCGGCGACACTCCGCTTCCGGCCAACAGCCCTCCTCGCATTTCCATCCACCCTTTGAGAGTGGGTCCTCGTTCTGTCCCCGAAATGG